>NC_092424.1:23629495-23808245 GCF_036169615.1 Heliangelus exortis | reverse complement strand
TGGGGGATCTCGAGGACCGAGCCACACCCTCACCAGCTGATTGGCCTCACCTGAGATCATCAGCAGAAGTGCTGGGTACCACCCCCCTTAACAGCCAATTGGTCTCACCTGTGGCACTATAAAAGACCAGCAGAAGCTCCTGGCTGCCTCCCTGGCTGGCTGCTTGTGGCCCTGCTTGCTGCCCTGCCTGGTTGCCTCCCTTGCTGCCCTGCCTGCTGCCCTGCCTGCTGCCCTGCCTGCTGCCCGGTTGCCTGCCTGCCTGCCTTCACCCGGCATCTTGGAAGGATCCCACCCAGTCCGTTTGCCCGCCTGCTGCCCTGCCTGCTGCCCAGTTGCTTGCCTGCCTGCCTTCACCCGGCTTTGCGTGAGAACTGTTGGGGGAAAAGGGGGAAGGACTCTGATATTAATTTTCCTGTATATTTGTATATATATATATATAGCATTTTTCTTTTTTTTTCCTATTTACCATTATTGTTTTCATTAAAGTTGATTGGTTTAGCCTCCAACCCATAAGTCTCTCTCCCTTATTCTCTCTCCTTTCTTATCAAGGAGGAGAGAGAGATTAATAGAGAGCATCTGTCACCCGGTTTAATCGCCGGGCCAGTGTCAAACCGTGGCACTGCCCTTCAGCAAAATCTCTCTCTCTGTTTACCAAGTATTGGTATCCTTTGCTGATAGAAATAAATTCTTCTTATTTATCTAGTATTTTATTTTACTTAGTGTTGTTTAATTTGATACTCTTCATTATTGAGGGGGAGTTGGGAATACTTGGTACAGTTCTGGTGCAGAGGGTATTCTATGGCTGAGACATGATTTTGCTCTGATTTTTAAGATTCCAAGCCTTCTTAAAAATCTTTAAAAAGCCTTCTTAAAAATCCTGAAATCTCTATTACTTGCTCAGGACAACAAAAGATTTTTTTTAAGCTTTTATTAATTATTAATATTATAATTATTAATCATATATTCAGAAAGGAAAATAGAGTTGTAGGTGCAGAAGAGCTCAAGGCACTTCATAACTGAAGATATTATGGAAAAGGCTTGCTGCACACAGTGGTTTCTTGCCTTCTGCTTCTTCACAGAGCACCAGAGGAAGTGACTGGGATTTCATCTTACTTATTAGTCTGTCAAATGGATTAGCTCTGTAATAGTGGTGTTGTTTCCTTTTCTCTGAGTTTATGGAAAGTTCACATCAGAGAAGTAAGACTCTGAGACCATCCTGTGGGCTGTGTCATGATGCTGAGGCTGTCTTGTGGCTGTTCTGTTCTGGGAAAACAGGAGCAGAAAAACGTACCACTTGTTCTAAAAATATGTGGGGTTTTTCACCTGCTCTTTCAGACCAGTCAGTAGATAAGAACAGCTGCTCTGCAAACCCCTTGTGTCCCTTAAGCCCAAAAGTATGTTATTTGCACAGAGAGAATGACTGTGAAGTATTGTGCAAGGTTTGCCACTTGGTGTTTGAAGTGTTTCTCTGTGTGGAAATAGAATGGATCTGGGTTGGGATTGCCTTGCATTTGTGGCTTTAAATTTTGACAAGGATCCCAGAAAGGTACACTTGCCCTCCTAAGCAGACCAAGCACCTGCAGTTCATGTTTCACCTATGAAGTGTTCAAAATTTGTGGAATCTGCTTGTGCTGTACAATGCTCTCATCTTATTCAGTGTGTATAATGGTAGCTCTTAAGCAAGGAGTGGAAAACAAGCTATCTCTTTGGGAGAGAGATTTTATTTACCTCTTGCCCTAGAGAGAGCTGTCCTCCCAGGTTAGAGCAGGAAGTATTGGAAGGGCACTGTGGGAAAGATTAGCGAGAGGCTCCTTTACCAAGCCACGGTTGCAAATCAATAGAGGCTTTCAGCTGTCAGTGCAACCAATCCCTGAACCATGAGTGCAAATATTTACTTCTACTGAAAACAGAGAGCATTTAGGAAAAAAGAGAAACATATTTCCATTCTTTATTTAGTCAGAGAATCAATATAAATAATTTGAAGATGTGGAGAATTCAAAGTGCTCCAGGATAGTACTCACTGGAGTATACAGCTTATTTTCATAGAGCAGAGCTTTCACTCTGAAAGGAGAAAATATCAGCACAGCAGGTCACTCTTGGCACAAACACTCCCAATGTGTATGTGGCCCTTTAACATTTAGTTTTAATCAGAATGGACCAATATTTCTCCATAATATTTAGCTTGCTTTCTTTTTTGCAAAAGAAAGTGTTAAGCTGTCGATAATTTTTAAAGTACCCATTTCTGTGGCAGCTGCATGATATTTTTTAATATTTGCTGAATTGATAATGTTCCTGGTAGCAGAGTATACTGCTCAATAAACTGCTTTTGTGGCTGATTAAACGCCAAAGTGAAGTGGAGTTATTCTGCAACTTCAAAAGCCGTTTATTTAGTATATGCCAATGCCATGAACATTATTCCTGTTACACAAGATTTGCTATACCCTAATGTACAGAACTATAAAAGAAATTGTTTCCTTTTCTTGTGAGGGCTGCAACTGCAGTGCTGCTTCAATCTCACACTTCACACTGATATGACATTCAGGAATGTAGCTTGGTTGAGTGGCTTGAGAAAGAGGTGGTTTACACAGTGAACAATTATTTGAAGGAGTTCTTTGTGTAGGAAAAGCATTATGTGTCTGGGAACGATGAACTAAATTAACTGTAGTATGCAAATTCTCCTACTTTGGCCGTTTCATTCCCCTTTTGCTGCTGTGGTTGTCCCTTGAGGGCTCTGGCCTGGGGAAGACAGATGTAATCGTGATTATTGGCCTAGCTAGAGACTTGCTGATGCAAGGTCTTCCTTGCTGACTTTTTCTTCCTTGCTGGCCAGTGCCACCAATTGGGCCATTGATAAGACAAGAAGCTGCAGCCATTTCCTGTCATTCTGTGCATAATTTCTTCTCAAGACAGAAGCTGACATGAATTGTGCTTAAGCCTGATGTTTCTCCCAGGGGAAAGGATATTTTTTTTCTTTTTGCTTCATAGATGATTATAAGAGAATGGTTTCATCCTTGTTGGATGAAGTAAGTACCTTACTGACATACATTTCTTGTGCCACACTATTACTTCATGATAACCTCAGTTACAGAAATTTTCTACAGTGTGATTAGAAACATAGAATTATTAAGGTTGGAGAAGACCTCTAAGATCTAAGCCCAAACGTCAACCCAACACCCACATGTCAACTTCAACATGAAGTCCACATGTTTTTTGAACACCTACGGAGCCAGTGACTCCACCACTTCCCTGAGTAGCCTGTTTCAATGCCTGACCACTCCTTCAGTAAAGGCGTTTTTCATAATATTCAGTCTGAGCCTCCCCTGGTGCAACTTGAGGCCATTTCCTCTCATCCTGTCACCAGTTATGTGGGAGAAGAAACTGACCCCCACTTCACTACAACCTCGTTTCAGGCATTTGTACAGATCAATAAAGTCTCTCAGCCTCCTGTTCTTCAGACTAAACAATCCCATTTCCCTCAGTCCAATTCCTTGTAAGACCTTGCTTCAGACCTTAAACAACTTCATTGCTCTTCTCTGGAAATGATACAGCACCACAGTGTTCTTCTTGTAGTGAGGTGCCAGAACTAAACACAGTGTTTGAGGTGTGGCTTTATGATCATTTCATTAGGTTCTCTCCTAACATGTTTTATCTATGTTGCCTACTACAGATTAAGGGCCATGGTGATTATGCAGCACCAAACTGTCATTCTTTTAGTTTTTTTTTCACTTTGCATATTGATTTAAAATCATAACATTCATTTTCCCTGTATTATTTCTTTTCTGCATTTCCTTATGACTCCTCTGTCTGAGAGAGAGTTGTAGACATTTTAATTCCATCGTGATTCATGTTTGTTGTTGTTCTCAGAGATGACAGTCACTTGTTTGTAGTTCACCTGCCATTCTTTTTTTTGTGTAAAAGAAGATGCAGCAGAGAAAGCTGGTATCCCACCCTACAGATTGAACACTGTCATCAGCTTACTGTCAACAGAACCTTCAAGAGTTGCAATTTGCACTCTGTCTTTGCAGAGGATTATAATTTATATTTACAGACTGATAAACTTTTCTAGGAGCTGTCTCTAAGATTTGACTCCTTAACTGCATACGCAAGTGAATAAGCGCAAATAAGCAAGTTCCTGCTTTTATAATTGTCCTCTGTTCTTCATTAACTCAGAATCTGGACAGTGGACTGCTAAATGCCAATTGTTTTGTAAACAAGCTGGGACTAAAATACGCAGGGGAAATAATTCAGCTGCATGGAATGGGTAACACTGGCACATTTAAAGCAATATAAACTGTAGTTAAAGTTTGAGTATCATTAGTGAAAAGGAAGATATTTTCTTTATCCATTTTCAACTTTGTATGAAATTGTTAATCATGCATGTTTTGGAGTTTTTTTCTCTCAGTGTTAGTATTTGCTGTCTTATTTGTTGTTAGTACAACAAATACAAAACAAAACAACAGTCTTATGCTGTTAGTATTTGTTGCTCTGTTACAGAACATTGGATGCAATGGTAAAAGTCTATGGTCACTGAAGTCAATGACTAACAGAGAGGTGATCCTTTGGTGTTTTGCCTTTGCAAATCAGTGTGTGATAGGGAATGAGGCTGTGAAGACTCTTCCTCTCTCCCAGGTTAAACCCCCTTGTCACCAATTTATTCTCAAAATGCTTCAGACTGCAGTTGCCTAAGAACATAATTTTGAGAACACAAGCAACCCTGGTACCTAGGCCTTGTACACTAAAGGGAGATGCAGTGAGCCCACATAGCAGCTTTTTGCTGTGGAGAAAAAAAGAGTTTGGAGTTTATTCGCCACATTTCCAGTTTTATGCAGGTATGCCTGGTGCATTGGGGAAGTTGTTTAGGAGCGATCAATCCTTCTGTGAAGATTGCCTTGTAATGCTGCTAAGGTCAGTGAGACCTTGGTTTATTTGCCACATAAGTGCTGCTTGAGCAACTTAGGATACTACTAACATCCGTAGTAACAACCTTAACTCGCACACTAGGGGTTTTCCACATTTTAGGACTGATTTCTCACACATCTTGCTCATTTGGTAGAGATCATACAGTGATCTAATTAGGGTTTAATCAGCATTATCCCTGTGCCTTTGATATAGCTTAAATACTTTACTGTAGTAGGTGTTTAGGATATTCTTTCAGAATTTCCACTACTCAAACTAAGTGTTTTAGGAGTTTTTGAAGTAGCAATCTAGTACTGCAAACTTGATCTTGCCATTCTTCTGGTAACACTTAGTAAAGTTTGGTGTAATTCTTGTGCAAAATGTGTGAGGATAATTATCAATGACCTCCATCAGGATTTGGTTTTCTGGTGTGATACTGGCTCTTCATTGAATTCCAACATAATTCATGTTAAGACAGCTAAGAACTCATGAGGAGATTAATCTTGAAACTACTTTTGGGAGGGCTGGGGACTTGGTAGATGACTGTAGTCCAGTGGTTAGAATACAGGATTAGGGTTGCCGGTCTTTATTTTCAGTGTTGCTTCATTCTGATTAGTCTGGGATTTAGTCTTTTCATCTGTAAAACTGGAATAATAATACTTGCAATTTGAGACTTAGAAAGTGCTTTGAGACCAACAGTGAAAAGCTCTCAGAAGTGTATTTATTACATCCTGTTTGTAGATGTTATAATCAGTAGCTAGGAGAGATGAGAATAAAATTAAGCCAAACACTCTGATTTGAATGCTAACTGCTGAAGCCAGGTCTAAACTAGTAAAATAACTACCCTCTCTTCACAAAAGTCAGAATTAAATTACAGGGTTCCAACTAGAAAATAAAAATAAAAATTGCAAGGTTATAACTGCTTAATAGGGGAAGTGGCTAATTTCTGTCTCTTTAAATTTTGTGGCAGAGAAAATAAGGTGCTTTGATCTTTAAATGACAGCTTCCAGAGTCATTACATTGAATCAGTTAATCTCTCCCAGTAGTTACCTTATTCCCTCTTCCTCCTGGGCATCGTCTTTCATGGTTTCTGTGCTGAGCTTCAAATCAATGAACAAACTGTTACTGCTTCCAACATAGCCTGTCCAGTGAGCTTTCCTGTTTTCATGCATTGCCAAACTCGTACCTCAAACCTTGGCACATCAAAGTGAAGAAGAGGTCCAGTTGTGCCACTTGCACATCAACAGGCCTGGTTCCATCATCCTGACTTAGACTGTGTGGGTCAGGCAGTCCCTTGCCTCTTGACAAGAGAGGTCTCTCAGAGATTGCATGGCCTGTTATTCATAGGGGGCATATGACACATCATCTGGTTGTGGTTCCTGGGGACATGTTTTTGAGGTGGGTCATCAAAAATAGGGTAATAAGATTAGGATGAGGTTGGACTTGATAATCTTGAAGGTCTTTTCCAGCCTGAGCAATTCTATGATTCTGTGATTTTATGCAATGCAAAGCAGGTCAAGTGACCTAGCAAGTCAAGTGACTGTGAGTATCCTTGGTCATCCCTTTATCTAGTTTTACAAAAAAATTTAACCAGAGCATAACTGATCTTTTTCTAGCATATCCATGCCCAGAAAAAATTAAGTTGCATTTTGTGTTTTTGTACTGCTGATTGAATAGTCTTTGTGTTCAGCTTGGTTTTAATTTCTCTTAAAAAAAAAACATTAATTTCCCAAGGTAAACCCCAGGAAGCATCCATGTTATGAACAGTGTGAGGTATTTTATCTGCTAGTGCACAGCAAATTCTGTGAAGAAACACCTGGGAGTTTTTTCAGGTTTTACCAGCTTGTGCACATGCTGTATAAAACTCAGAAACTGAGGTACTACAGCAGTATCTGTTCTCTAGCCCATGTTATTAATCTCTTCCTTTATTGTGAAGGGGTTACAGTATATGGTGAATCTTGTGCAAGTTCTATTAAAGTAATATTGTGGGTTTAGACATAAAAGTTAGGCATCTAAAATGTTATTAAAAAATAACTGCTCCTCTCTTCCAGGAAATAGAACAAGATATGGTACAAGGTGAACATTTTTAGACAATTTTCTCTTCTGAGAGTGTAATACCAGGAATTTTCCAAAGCATTTGACATATAGTTCTTTCATTACAAACCACCTTGCATTAAGCAACAAGTAAGAAGGCTTTTTTCCCCAGGTAATGACAGATTTCCTGTATTATTCTTCCTTAAAAAAAGACCTTGAATAGGTTATCTCTAGTCACACTTCACAGAGGGAGGGTTGGGATAGGTGTTAGACCTTTAAAAAATAACGTAATTATGGTTGCAGAAATGGGTGTTTTGCTATAGTGTGTTGTACCTTAAAGTCTTCTGTGCTTCTTCCAGCAACTTCAAAGGTGTGTGCCTAAACATAAAAATGAGCCATGAACATTCCCTTCTTCCTTTGACCCATACAGTGTATCCAGTGCATTCAGTATAGTAACAACACAAAGGATTTGGATTTGAAATTCCACTGGAAGTTTATAGACCTTAATGTTTCCTACCTGCATTTGAAAACAACATTTTCTGTTGCCTGTGCTAATCATCCATTCTTCTCTGCTTCCTAAGCTTATGGCTAGATTACATGAACTACTTCAAAATGAGAAATTTGCTCAGTGTTTGTGAAAATGCTACAGAATTGATTCCTACCTTTCTGAAATTTTCCAGTTTCATCAATAGTATTTTCTTTATTGGTTTGATTGTGATTTGGGGGCAGAAGTAACAAAGATCTGAATACAGTATTTGATTACTAGCCAGAGCTAAGCCTTTCCTATGTAGGCACCAGTAATCTTGTTTGTGTTGTCTTTACTCACCCTGTTTCTAATTCTCTGTTTAATAGTATTCCAGATTCTGTTATCAAAATCCTTCAGCTTTCTCCAGTACTTTGCTGCCAGGTTTCTTACAAGTCGGATGACCTAAGAGGTCCTTCTGTACCTAAAATGTAACATTTCCTAATCCCCAAGGGTGCTTTAAAAATCATCTTATAAATCAAGCTTCTCTGTTTCCATGACTGTGTGTAATTGTGCCTGTACCTTTTTAAAGATATTATGAAGGCTGGAGAGAATTAAGGAAAATATTCAAGTATTTTGCTATTGTTATTTAACACCAGTATTATCTTTGTTCGTTTTATTCTGCACATACAGTCACGCATGTATTCTCCATTTCTGTCTTCTTTGCAATGTTGGATTCAATCTTTAATAATTCCATGCCTGGGAGGAAAAGAGAGAGCCATATTGTTGTAGATGTGTGGATCAATGCCATGGAAAATAGTCCTAGGGGTGAACAAAGCAGAGCTGGTATTATTCCAACACTGGGACTTCTAGAGGAAGAAGAACTGATAGGTTCTCTTACACTACCTTTATGAAACTTTGAGATTTTGAGTACAGTGACATGTCTTCCTTGTGGCAGTCTAAAGTCCCCTCTGTCATGATACTTTGGCAAAAAGCCTTAAAAAAGAAGTGACAGCATCCTGGCACTTTGTGGTACAATGCTTTGAGTGTCTGTACTCACTGGAACTGGTAAAAATAGATATAGATATGAATATACATTAAAAAAGAAAAACTTAAAAAAGCTCAACCACCTAACCTCAGTTTCATAAGGGTAAAACTACATTAAGTGTGTCAGTATACATAAATATAATATGATTTATGTGTGAAATTTTCTTTTTTTGTTTTTTTTTTTTTTTTTTTTTTTGTGGTAAAGTTTTCTCAGTGTAATTCAATCATTCCAAAAACGGAAAATTATACCTCTTTTGTGTCTTGCCAGTGTAATTTATTAATGAAAAATGAAAGGGAAAAGAATGCATATTTCATCATATGGAGAGTGTGGACGCATCATCTTTCTCATCAGGGCTAAGACGCTTACACATTTCTGAAAATTGCGCAAAAACAAATAAGATTTCTTTTTTTGTCTGCCACTAATAGATGAGCACACCAGGCAATATACCATAAAAAATAAATAACTGTTAGCAATAGTTATGATAATTAGTATATTTTTGCTAATGCATCTGAACACCTCACAGAAGTTTGAGTGAAGCGGAGCCTCTACTTGTGCAGCTAAATCGTAGCTACAACCATTACTGCAACCCTCACTGAAATTAAAGGTGAGATGTCTAACTGATGCAACTGTAAAAATAAAATTTCAGTTACCTGGGCAAGGTTATATACAAAATCTGTCTTGATGGAGAAAGAAAGCATATCTTGAGATCACATTTATGTCTATTTGTACCATGTCATATCTGTGTTTCTACATTCTGACTGAAAGACTTCTGTTATTTAATGGTTTTCTTTGTCCTCCTTTAGGTCTCATGGAAACCTCCTCTGATACAGAATGGTGAAATCCTTAACTATGAGATTCGTATGCCTGATCCACGAATTGTCATTACTGGGAATACTTCATCAACATTAAGTCATTTGGTGACTAATCTTATACCCTATACCAACTACTCAGTCACTATAATAGCTTGTTCTGGAGGTGATGGCTTTTTAGGAGGCTGCACAGAGAGCTTGCCTACCAGTGTGACTACACCTTCTACAGTTCCTCAGAGTGTTAGTCCCTTGGCTGTGACTCCAATCAGTGAGTCCTTCATTGCCATTTCTTGGCAGCCACCACTAAGGCCAAATGGTCCTCATCTGAGGTAAGCTCTTAGTTGCAACTGGAATAGCAGTTTTCCTTACCTAAATCAGACATAGAAAATTCTAGGCAATGTAAACTTTGTTATATGATATCTTCAGATTCAATTTTTGAAGTTTCTCTTTAGAGTTCAGGAATCTATGAGTGGACCCGTGGAAAGTGGGTATGACCACAAGCAGATAGGAGAGTGAGCCTTGGATTGTTTTGAATTTCTGAGGATTCAGGATTATGTAAACCAAGTGTGGTGTCTGTCCTGTGGCATTTACTTCACAGGACACGTTTGGGGTGGCTCTTGTTCTTTCAGATCAGTTCTGTCTGAAAAATCAGGAAGATCAAGCTCAGGGTAGTTGCAAAGTCATACCTGGTTTGGACTGCAGCATCAGCCACATTTTAGTAGTCAGTTCAGCTAACATCATTTACCAACAAAATGACAAGAAAAGTATGAGATCTCTGTGACCATAAATATGTAACATATTAAATATTCTCTGTACTCTCTGGGGATTATCATATATAAAGTGACCGTAACTGATTAATACATTGAAAATGAGAGAGTGGATGAAGAAAAGGGAAATTAAAGTGCTACAAGTTTGGTGGTAGAGTAAAAAACTAGGAAAGGCAAGAAAGTGGTGGATGTAGCCAGTTGGATTTCACCACAGGAGCAAGAGAAAGGTGTCACTTCTGACATTAGTGACAGGATGTGGGAATCTTGATTTGAATCTGCTGATTACCGAGTGTGTGTGCATATACATTAAAAAATACATATATTTGAGTGCATGAAGATTTTTAAAGACAAATGTCTTTATATACACATGATAAAATGTGAAACAAATCCTTCATTCCAGTGCTTTAACATGTTGGGAAATACTGTGCATGGGATTATATCTCTGTACTCCATATGTCCTGGATATCAGCTCTCTTCTAAGTGCACTGATGGTTCAATAATTATCATGTAATGCTGTTTCAGTCGCATAGGTTATTCCAGCACAGTAGCTTGACTCTTTTTTCAGGCTTAATTAGAACACATGAAACTGAATGGAATGATGATTGCTCTAAAAAAAAAATGAAAAAAAGTAAAATCTGAAGTTTTTGAAAATCAGTCCATTATTCTGGGCTTAACAACAAGACCATTTTACCATAGATTATTAAAGTAATTCAGCACAACCTACATCTGCAGATTTCATTTCCTTCATGGTGTGCCATGCTGCCCTCAACAAGAATAACCACTGAAGCAGCTGCTCTGTACAGCATGATGGAGCAAGAAGTCTGCACCAAGCAGAGCAGCAGCAGCAGCTGCCAGTGGGGGTGATTTACACACGATCACCATTCAGTATTCAAAAAGATTTGATATTTTTCATGTCTTGTCTATGAAATATATTGGACACAACATGCCAAAAAAAAAGGCATTCCTAGTAAAACAGTAAGGATCTGTTTTCATTTTCTGTTGACATTGACAAACCACTCATGTAAGAGTTTTTCTTTGGGTATAAAGTCATCTGAATGTTTCCATAGATTTGGAGTTTATTTAGATTTTAGTATTTAATTTTTGAGACTGTACTCCAAATTTCTGCAGTAATTTGGTTTGGCATCACTGAGGTCAATGGCACAATGCTTGTTTGTGCCTGTTGAGGATTATTCCCCAAAGTAAAGGGTGAAAGTTGATGGGAGGCATACACATACATACTGCCTGCCATGAAGTCTCATGTAAGAGACTCTCGTGAAGTCTCTCTTCTGAGAGAGCTTCTCAGTTAGTTTCTGGCTTTGAATCAACCCAGAATCACTGTATGCAGTAACTAACACCCTCTTAATTCAGGGTCTCAAATCTGGAATGATATTGTCCAACATTTCCTCATCAGACTTGAGGTGATTTTATCCTAAAAATATATAGGTATCAAGTTACACATAGAGCCAGTGGTCAGAAAGACCCACACCAAGGCATTCTGCAGAATTCTTAAATGCAGAAGGAAACATTTTCACAAATCATAGAATGGATAGGGTTGGAAGGGATCTTAAAGATCACATAGTTCCAACCCTCCTGCCATGGGCAGGAATACCTACTAGTAGATCAGGTTGCTGAACACCCCATCCAACCTGTCCTTGAACATTTTCAGGGAGGCAGCAGCCACAACTTCCCTAGGCAACCTGTTAGGGCATCTCACCGTACTCACAAGAAAGAATTTTTTCCCAGTGTCTAATCTAAGTCTCCCTTCTTTGAGTTTTAAACCATTGCCCCTTGTGCTCTTGTTACACACCCATGCAAAAAGTCCTACCCCAGCTTTCCTGTAGGCCCCCTTCAGGTATTGGAAAGCCAGCTATAGGAGGCCTTGGAGCCTCCTTTTTTCTAGGCTGAACAACCACAACAAGTGCTTAGAATGAGTGTCTCTGAGATCTGCCTGACTATCTACACAAATTTGGCTGGAATTTCACTGTACTACCTTTCCAAAATGAGGGGCAGGGAAAGGATGACACAGCAGGCTCAGTGCTTTAGAAAATCAGGTTGCATATTTAAGTGAATATGTTCGCGTGGTCCTTTGTTGCTGGGCATCCATGGAAACACTGTTGCAACTATGGTTTCATTAAAACTGATACCATTCTATAGTAGTTCTATAACTGACAGGAAGTGTACAAACATCTGGTGCCTTAAAAAAGAACCATCAAATTGAAACAGAAGTCCTATCTAAATATTCCTATGAAATGTAACAATGAATAATCATGGCTTGGCTTCACAAACGAAGATCTAAGAAGGGCTCTCCCCACGCTTGCAGCAAGTGCGCTGATGGCTGATAAGGCCAATGCAGGACAGGCAGTATGGTTGCAAAAGGCACAGCAGAAAGGCTCCTGTGAGGGGACAGCCAAGGCATGGTTCTTTCTGTGCTGTCTTTTCTCCTCAAGACTGATTCTCAAAGGAGGCAGTGGCGTTACGGATGGTCTGTCTCCATGTGTCCCAACTGGAGGCCATAGCGGGCCACTGATGGCAGTCAGTATGGCCAAAGCTGAGGGATTGTTTCAGGGAGTCCTTGTATCTCCTCTTTGGGGCTCCTCTGTTGTGGCACCCGGTGGCAAGTTCACCATAGGGCGCAATCTTAGGGAGGCAGTGATCCTCCATCCTGGAGTCGTGCCCTGCCCAGCACAGCTGTGTCCTCAGTAGCATGGTGACCCCTTCCTGTTCAAGGACAGGAGCATTGGTCATGCAGTCAGTCCAGTGGATGTTTAGGATTGCATGGAGGCAGCACTGGCGGAAGCATTCAAGGAGTTGCGGGTGGTGGTGGTAGATGACCCATGATTCAGACCCATATAAAAGAGTAAACTGTAGAGTAGCTCTGTAGACACTAATCTTTGTACTTTTCTTCAGGTGTTTGTTGCTCTAGACTCTTTTAAGAAGTCTTCCAAATGCATTGTATGCCTTTGATAATCCGTATCTCTTTGTCATCTTGGCATCTGAGGAAATAATGCATCCCAGATAGTTGAACTGCTGAACTGTCTTAAGTTCTAATTCACGTATGGTGATGTGGGGATGATGGAAGTCTTCCTGTGGTGAAGGCTGGTAGAGAACTGTCTTCTTCAAGTTGACTTCCAACCCAAAAAGATCTGCAGCTTCTGCAAAGCAGGATGTTATGCACTGTAGAACTGCTTCTGTGTGAGCAATGAGGGTGGCATCATCAGCAAAAAGCAACTCTGGGACCTGGTGATCTTGGAGTGGGCCTTCAGGTTGAATAGGCTCCCATTGGTACCATATCGGATGTAAATGCCATTTTCTTCATTGAGGTCTGCCGTGGCCCTTTGGAGCATCGTACTGGAGAAGATTGTGAATAGAGTGGGTGTGAGAACGCAGCCTTGTTTCACACCATTGATTACTGGGAAGGATTCAGACAGTGCATTGCCATATCTGAGTTGGCCTCACTGATCCTCATGTAGCAGGATGATCATTTTGAGGAGCTTGGGGGGAAATCCCTGATCATTCCAAGATTTGCCACAGGCCCTTTCTACTCACAGTGACAAAAGCTTTAGAGAGGTCAATGAATGTCACATAAAGACCTTTGTTCTGCTTCCTACACTTCTCTTGCAGTTGTCTGAGAGCAAATACCATGTCTGTAGTACTCATATTGGCTCAGAAACCACATTGGCTTTCAGGTAGAACTTCCTCTGCTATAGCAGATACTAATCTGTTCAAAAGTATTCTTGCAAGGATTTTTCCAGCAATGGAGAGCAGAGTTATACCTCGTTAGTTGGAGCAGTTTGACTTTTCTCCTCCTTGTACAGGGTGATGATGACTGCACTATGGAGATCTGGTGGTAATTTGCCTTGTTCCAAACAACTCACAAGGAGTTTGTGAAATTTAGCATGGAGTGCTTGGCCTCCATGCTTCCATACTTCACATGGGATTCCATCAACCCCTGCTACCTTGCTGGTTTTCAGTTGCTCTATGGCCTATAGCCCTCCCAAATAGGGAGGTTGTTGTGTAATGTGCTGAATTGCTGAGCCTTGTACTACACGGCTGGCACTGAAGAGAGTCTGAAAATGTTCAGACTATCAGTTCAGGATGGAGGCTTTATCTGTCAGAAGCATTTGGCCATCTGCACTGAATAGGGGGCTTTGAACCTGGTGTGTGGGTCCATACACTGCTTCAGCTCTTCTCACAGAGCCCTCTGTGGTCACCTGTAACTGCACACAGTTCAGTCTTTGCTGCTAGGTTGATCCACCAGTTGCTCTGGATGTCTCTTAAGCTTCTGTCAGAGCTTCCTGCATGCAAGACAAAAGGCTGCTTTTCTTACATGGCAAGATGGCTGAGGGATGTGTGCTTGGTGAGCGGTTTTCTTTTTTTTCAAAAATTCTTGGTTCTCTTGATTGTTTTCATCAAACCAATCTCTGTTTTTCTTAGAGGAGAACCCTAGGGATTCTTCAGAGGACTGAAGGATGCTATTTTTAATGTGTTGCCAAAGTGCTTCCGGAGAGGGATCTATGGGATGATCTAAAAAACTAGCTTGAAGGTTAACCTAGAAGCTGTTTTTCACTGAATCTTTTTGAAGTTTGTTAACTTTGAGCCTCCTCCTTGGGATGCCACCCCTTTTAGGTTTGGGCTTAAATTTGAAGGTAAGTTTACATCACACAAGGTGGTGGTCTGTATGACATTGTGCACTGGGCATCGTTCAGGTATGACCGACATCGCCAACATTTTTCTGGCACACTAAGACACAGTCAATGAGATGCTAGTGCTTGGATCAAGGATGCATCCAGGTTGTGTTCAGGCTGTCTTTCTGTTGGAAGATAGTGTTGGTAATGGTGAGCTGCTGCTCAGCACAAAACTCTAGCAGGAGACGTCCATTGTCACTACAGTTTCCAACACCATGTTTGCCTAGTACTCCTTTCCAGGCTTCATAGTTCTTTCCTACTCTGGCGTTGAAGTCACCAAGGATTATGATCTTATCATGTGCAGGAACCTCTTGGGTGAGGCAATGCAGGTCAGTGTAGAATTTGACTTTTTCTTTATGGTCAGCTTGGAGAGTTGGGGCATAAATACCAAGGAGAACAGCATGTTGCTTGTTGTGTAGTGGAAATAATGTGATTGGAAAGACCCATTGGCAAATTTTCAAGTTTGGAGGCAATGGAGTTTTTAATCATGAAGCCAGCTCCTGAGAAGTGTCTTTCAGTTTTGGGTTTGCCTGACCAATAGAGTGTCTAGCCACACCATGTTCTTTAAGACTGCCTTCCTCATGAAGAAGAATTTCACTGAGAGTAGCAATGTTGATGTTAAGCCATGACAGTTCGTGAGCAATTAGAACAGAACAATGCTCAGGACGCCCCCTGTCCACTGTATCAAGCATGGTTCTGATGTTCCAGCATTCAAGTGTCAATTTGAACACACCTTTAGTGGCAGGTGTGTGCCTTTGTCTCTTTGTCTTTGTTCAACTGCATCAGAAGGTGCCTGTTGACTGCAGCTAGGCAACTGGGTGGGGAGTGGAGATGGGTTTTGGTTAGGCCACCTTTTCTAGGCCCCTCTCCATGTGAAGCAAGCAGTGCTCTCCTTCAAAAAGGCTTCTTGGTCACTCAGGATAATGAGTAATAGTCCCAAGGGTTTTTAACATCTTTATGTAATGCTGTTTCATTTGGAGTGTAGTTTTCTGTGTAATCTGTAGAATCATCAGGAAATGCAAAGACATTATCGTCTTTAGTTTGTATAACCATGAAGTGTTTTAATCTTGGTAAATTCCATTAAGGTTTTGGGTAAAAGATGACATAAAGGGGATTGATGCAGATTGGGCGTGAGGCAGTCTCATGGCTGACCTGATGGAAGATGGGCTTTAGTTACCTGGCTGTTTAGAACTGAGACAAGAATACGGCTTCAGATGCCAGTTAAAACCAGCATGAAATAGTTTGATCTTTCAAGTTCACATCATGAATGTCTGCCCAAATACAAAAGTGACTTGCTAAGGTCTACAGATGGAACAGTTAACTCATTCTACACCTGTTTTTCTCCTGTATTTTACACTGTGGTTATTTGCAAACACATGTTATACACAAGTGCACATTTAAGTTACTGCAACCAGTAAAATAGGAATAGCATTGTTATGTGTTTCAGCAAATTTGCAAGAGAGAGACATTGTCATATCATATTCTGTAGCTGTCTGTGCATATCAGATGGCATAAATCAAGTCTGTATCAGATACTGTTACTGGACTATTTAAATTTGATCTTCATAGCATTTCCAGAAGCTTGAAATCTGTAATCATTAAATATACTAATTCTTTCAAATAGAAGTTCTTCCATTTACATTTTTCAGAGTAGTTTTTTAAAAGTAATTTATTGGTTTAAATCATGAAACATTAAAAAGAATGTCAATCTCGGAAAGTTTACAGCTGTAAAAACAAAATAATGTGGTTCTTTAAAAAATAATGTGGTTTTTTTTTTTTTTTTTTTTTTTTTTGTGTAATAACATTAGTTGAGATAATCCTGGTGTTCTGCTTGTCTTTTGTGTTAGATATGAGCTCCTGAGACGTAAAATCCAGCAACCACTTGCATCAAATCCCCCTGAAGATTTAAATCTGTGGCACAATATTTACTCAGGAACTCAGTGGTTTTATGAAGATAAGGGTCTTAGCAGGTGAGATTACAAAAACTATAAAAACAAATGCTGGCATTTTGTATAGTCTATGTTTAATAGTTCAAAATATTTCTTGTGTCTTTATGTAGTGAACATATTAATTATGTAATGAAATATTTTTGTAATCATCTTTGGTATTAATCGTCCTAATATGCAGGGATTTATTATTAGTCTTTCTTGACTCATGCATCATTTTGCTCTGGAAAACAAATGAAAATAAATATCTTCTGAAATTTTAACATTAATATGCTTATGCGATCAAACGATTTAGATTTATGTGTACTTATGATCTTGATTTGTGCGACAGCAAAGTTATAGCACAGGGAGAATGAGTGTTTCAGTGGTCCTGGCTCAAAACCATTCCAAACTTGGTTTCAACATTGTTTTTCTTACCTGGTTTTAAAATGCAAATTAAAAACTATAATATCTCCAAAAGCAAGGAGAGGATTTATCATACTCTTAGCAAATCTAATTTAAGGGCAGATTGTGCTGCCTTCATTGTAGTGAAATGCAGATTGTTAAGAGTCAGGAAATTGAGGATGGGCTCTACTTGCTAGTGGCATAGAGCAAGGCATTTGTTCCTCATCAGCCTTAGTTTCTGCACCTCAAAGTCAAGGGTACCATGCTTAAGAAAACATACACATTAAGAACCTGTAATGGAAGACTGAACATGGGTTCTGCATTGGTTTTTTGTACGTAAAGTCTTGGGAAAATGTTCATGGATAGTTTCAGAATGTGTGTGTTCTCTGTGCTTGTGTGTTGGCATGCTTTATGAGTCCTGCATGTTGGTCATTGCCCCTCAAATATCTGTACACTGCCTCCACTTTGATAAAAGCTGTGTGAGCATCACCCCTGAGCATGATCTGAGCCAGCACAACATGACCTCTGCTCCAGACTTCTGTATAGACTAAACCACGCCAAGGGCTACTGCCTCTGGCTTATCACTGCTTACTTGCTGAAACTCACACCTCACTTTCATGCTTTGCAATAGCTTGTTGGGGAACTGTTCTTTTACTCAGACCTGCCCAGGTGTCCATTTCTTCCTTCAACAGTGTTTGAAATTCCACATAGTTTGAAATTCCTTTGGTTTCAGTTCAGCTCATTTCAGCAGCACTGATGTGTGCAGCAGTTACATTAAGAGTTCAGAGGGGGCGATAAATTTTGACCGGGTCTCAGTGACAAGCCATTAGGCACAATGGCCTTTTGGGTTGAATCAGCTATGGCCAGCAAAGTGTGCCTAATCCTCAGATACATCTGAATGCTTCTTCTGGGGAGGGTTCTACAACCTGCAGCTATGTTTTTGCAGTCAACAAGTCAGGACAAGCGTGTGGCTGGAGATAAGACACTGTGCAGAGATGAAAACCTTATTTTTCACAGAAAGAAAATCCACATATCAGGATCTGTTTTCATTTGTGTAATGTTTTAAGCATGATTCAGAATTTGTGACTTTTAATTATATTTCTTCCAGAAGTCTGTTTTCACAATGATTTTTTTTTTTCAGACAGCTTTTTTTTTCTGTTAGGCTAATCCAAATTTCTTTTGCTTTCATTGTTGGCAATATGGATTGAAAAATGAATCTCATATTCTCATTGTTACACTGCAAGTGCTGATTCCATTTTTATTTGATTGCAACAATGTACAAAAGAATACTAGGTGTTTACAAGCAACAGAAAGTACAGACAGGGAAATAAGTTTTGTTATTAAATTGTCACTGTTCTTCTACAATGCTTATTGTAACAGTTGAAGCTAGTGAGCTCCAACTCGTTTGCTTATTTCTTAATTATACTGTTAAAGCTTAGCTCTTTTCAAATTCAGACTGGATGGCTGTATATAGAGTCCTATAGTAAAGCAGGAAAATAGTAAATATACTATGGGTATGACTTTTTATTTGTAGAGAATATCTAAATATTAGGCATTTACAAATGTTTTGTATGTTCCTTCATTGTGCTTGTAGTTATCCCAAAGTACTGCAGTGAAAATTTTAGCAAGATGATCCCGTGTTTCTCTGATCATGCATTTTTTTGGGGGGGGTTTAATTATTAAATTAACTTTGAAATAATGAAATCCCTCTTAAAATACATTCATTTGATATAGAGAAGTTAATATATTTCATATAGAGAAGAAATTATGGAGTAATGGTCACTTGTTTTGCTAAATATACACAGAATTTAGTAAATTAGAATTATACACAGATTAAAATTAAAATTATACACAGAATTTAGTATATTAGAATTTAGTAAAACTGTGTAAGTTGAATATACACAGTTCTGAAGAATATTACTTTATTAAATGAGTTTGCATTCCTAGGCACTTTTGGTTTTTTATGTTTTCATATTGGGAGAGTCCTGGCTGTGTGGTGAATCACTTCTGCAAATGAAATGCTGCAAGTTAAAATCAATGGCTTTCCCAAAAGAGGAAAAAGCCTCATTTGATTAAATTCTGATCCAAGTTTTGGCAGGTTGCCACTGCTGTAATTATATATTGAATTGAGCTGTAATCTCTCAACACCTCAGAAGCTGCAACTATGAAGAAGTGAAATAATGTGTTTTAGTTTTGTTACCACATTAATGGCACTGAATTATTTCTAAAAAAATAGACAGCTCTTATGGAGTCTTCATTGGTGCAAACCATGCAGCTGCACTTGCTGGAGAGGGAGGGAAGAAACCACAAAACTTTTGCTCAAGCAAAAAGTTTACAACAAATGTTTTCTCCATCTGCTTTTTTATTCCCATTTAATTATTTTTAAAATGTCTTAGGTACACAACGTACGAGTACAAGCTCATAGTGCACAATGAGGTAGGATATACATCAAGTGAAGAAGTGAGAGCTACTACATTAGCAGGATTACCAGAGAAAGGAAGTATCCTCATTGCACGTGCTGTTAATCATACTGCTGTAGAAGTGGAATGGTCAAAACCAAGTAAGTGTGCTTAGTATTTATTCCAGTAACTAGATGTTAACCTGCCATCATTTATGTTGGTCTGCCTTGCTCTCATAGGAAAAGCAACCCTTGTCTTGATTTATAATATACCTGAGTGTCCTTGAAAGGAGAGGAAAGAAATAGGAAGAATAATGAGCACATTTTTGCTATTTTTCACTCAGGTTTGCATTTATTATATGCTATTTCTGCAGAATAAGAATAGTGAAAGGGAAGAAATAGTTAATGCAAAGTCACAAAAACGATGAAGTAGTAGTATACAAAATACTGTTGTCTATGTGGTATATTTCATATCTTTGTATGAAAATTAACATACACATTCCTTCAGGATAAGAGTATCCCCCTTCTATTTCTTTTCACTCTGCTCCTTGAAATGAATTTAGCCAGTTTCTCTAGTTGGTTTGCTAATACAGCAGTAGGGAATTTCTTCATGACTTACATGCAAATGATTTTATAAGTGCTGGGTGCTGTATTGCAACAAATTTAGTCTCTTTGTTTTATAATTGCATGCCTGAAGTTAGCATGCTTATAAAAACTGACAAATGTAATAGATCTGAAGCAGCTCACTGAAGTTTCATTACCTTAGTAATATAAAGCCCCGACCTTCTAGATGCAGACAATGCAATCTGGTTTTATTTTCATTAATTTCTTAGAATTTTTCTTCAAATATGTTTGTGAATGCAAAGGCTAAACACTAAGACAGGGCTATTTGTTATTTTAAAACTGGATCATATTTTATTACGCATGCTGCTCTGAGCATGTTAACTATTCTGTATGCCCATGTTTCGTTTTTTCATAATAATAGTTTTTTAATTATTTTTTGTTGTCTTTGGGAACTTGGGAGTCCTTAAGGTAAGTTGTCTTGCTAGTTTTCTCCTTCTGGAGAACTTACTGAATGTTTCTGACTTCTAAGTATTTAGTATCTGTGCCACTTAAAATAAAAATAACATTCCATTCTTCATTAAGAACTTATATAACTGAACTGTGTACTGTTATAAATGAAAATATGGTTTTGGCTCTTGTTATTGTTATTTCCCAGTCAGCTAAGTCCAATTCAGTGGTACAATGTGTCACCTAGAGCAATATTTATCTGTGTTTAAAGTTTTTGTCACAATTATTCTTTTTATCTTGGTACCTACTGGAAATACAGTTGCGTTTCATCAGATCTGAACTGAAACTATTTGACAAAGAACAAATAAGTCAAAAGACTATGGGCTACTAAGAGCTGGGTTACTAAAATGAAGAAGCAAGGATTACCTGGAATCCTTGTTTGTTCACCAGCTCAGAGCAATGAATATCCTTCCTTGTGTAGCCAGAAAATCGTAATTTTTTGATTTTGTAGATTGTTCTATCTTTCTATAATAACAGATTCTCATGGCCTTCTTTGTAAAGTTGAATTTAAGCCATAAAGACTCCTCTTACTGATGGTTAGAGGACTCACACAGGTATTCAGTACTTTTCTGGGGTATAGAAATGCAGTCTTTTAAGAGAAGGAGCAAAAATGAGAAAAATCTTTGAGGTTTCCATCTTAAACTAGTGCCATAGGGCAGTCTGATTAGCTCTCTTCCCTCTGTCAGGGGGAAAGCCACCTTTTGCAGTCCCAAGCTGCAAGATCCACACAGCACTGCTGGTGATGGGTTTCACCTATTAATTTGTTCACTTCACAGATTCAGTTGTCATCATGGGGATGTCTGGAGAAAGCTTTCTCCAGTTTTAGGATGGTGAACTGTTAACACTTTTGACAAATTTAGAAGAGCAGTCTGCATCTCTGCCTATGAGAGCTAAATTCATTTCTGTTAAAGAATTCTTTTCTTCTTAAAAGAATCTTTGCTTTATAAAAAATAAAAAAATAAGGGAGTCTGCATAACATGTTTTTCTCTTCACGATAAATTTTATTGATAAAAAGCTTTAAAAAAAATAATAAGGGAGTCTGCATAACATTTGTTTTTCTCTTCACAATAAATTTTATTGATAAAAAGCTTTCTGAGTAAATATTTCTCAGATGATCTCCCAATGTTTTTCCTTTCTTTTCTTAGCACTAGAAGATTTGCAAGGAGATGTTGCATATTACACTCTCTTCTTGAATTCTACTGATGGAAAAAGATCTCTGAGGATCCAGGCTGATGTAAACTCTTTAGTCATTGGTGATTTGCAGCCCAACACAGAATATCAGATATTTTTTCAAGTTTTTAACGGAGCCCACAGCATCAACAGTGAAGTTGTGCACGTGACTACCCTAGATGGAGGTTGGTTAGCAGTGAACGCAGCTTGGCTTAAAATCTGAGAATGAAATTGATTGATTTTTGTTAGGGTTGAAATCAGTCATCCTTCCATTATAAAATTTCCGGCATAAAAGGAAAAAGGGCTAAAACGCTAAAATGCTTAAGTGCTGGTTGTCATCATGTGGTAGATCAATAAATGGTCCCACTGGGACAGAAGCAAAAGCTCTAATAGCACATATTAACCCAGCTTGTCCTCATCTTCTCCTGCATACTCCTATTTGTGTGCTCTAACTTTGGGACTCAGTTCATTTAAATAAATGGTGGAATTTCGGAAAAATTAATGTTGGTTATTTTAAAAGATTTCCTCTATGAAGTGGAGGAATGCTTTTGACATGACAGTCATACACTGTGCCTTTCCTTAGTCGCTAGAAACTTTAGGTATAAGTTCAGCCTCAAAGAAGATTCTTTATGAGTCATTTCTATGCTAGTGACCAAGTGCAGGGGGGAGGAATAAAACAAAAATATAATTGTGAACCTGAAATGTATTTAGAATAGTCTTTCTAATCTTTTTGCTTTATAAAGTCTCATTATAAACATTATAATATCATTACCTCAGAAGCCAGTGTTCCAGGTCATTAGCAAAGCACTTTAAGTGAGGATTCCATTTCTTTTCTGATGCCAAAGGTCAGCACCTTTTGTTTATAAAATAGAATCCATCACTGGGACAATTTTTCAATTGGTAAAGATGGATTCTTATGATAAAAATAGGTCTTTGCGTGATTATTTCTGACATGCTTAGATAATTATGTAATTTAATGGTAAGGAAAATGTGTTTTTTCTTGGTTTGTTTGTTTTTTTTTTTTTTTGGGGGGTTTGGTTTTTTTTTTTTTTGGTTTTGGTAATTGCTAGACTTCATCATTACCTATAGTAATCAACATTCAAAAATATCTGCGTAATGACATGCACATTGCTTCATAGTGCTTCAGCAATGAAGCTTATAATGTCACGTTCCAACAAAGTATTTTGGTTTCAGGTCTTTCTTTAAAAGCAAAATGTTCCATTTTTTTTGTTTTTGTTTTGGTTTTTTGTTTGGTTTTTATGTTTTTTTTGGAAGGATTAAGATTGGGGAGACAAAAAATAATGTTTGTATGTTGGCAGTGCAGATGGGTGAATAATTTATCATCATATCTCACTGGCCACGTACTACTGATGGTTGACACTATGCTGCTGGTATAAAACATTTTACCATCAGCTCTCATGGTTTCTAACTGAGAGTATAATAAGCCAATTTACAGAAGACTACAGACTGTGATAACTTCATCAGAGGAAAGCAGATAAGCAGTGAACCCTTTGCTAAACCTAAATACTAATCTGCATTTGGTTACAGAAGTGCTTTCGCAGAGACAGCTGGAGTTTATTCAGTTTCTTCCTTTATTTCTAGAGCCTGAGGGCATGTTCCCTCCAGAGGTTGTCATCATCAACAGTACAGCTGTACGTGTCATCTGGACATCGCCTTCAAACCCAAATGGTGTTGTCACAGAGTACTCTGTCTATGTAAATAATAAGCAGTACAAGACTGGAATGAACGAGCCGGGGTCCTTTCTTTTAGCAGATTTGTCTCCATTCACTGTATATGATATACAGGTTAGAATATCTTTTTTTGGGTTGTGTATTATACTTTAATTTTACATAAAATATTTGTATATCCAAGCAGAATATTGTTTCATGGATTTCTTTACATATATATAGACATATATTTGCACCGATGTTTGTGTGTATAAGCATACAAGACATAAATTTATTTTCAGCATATTTTAGGCCTGTGTACACTTTTCATAATACAAGTTTCCATTATATTTTTTCAAACCATCAAAACTCCATTTACTTTCCCCTAAATGCTCTACACTAGAAAATTAGCAAGGCCTCAACATATATTACAAAAAGGCAAAGATCCTACTCCTACTCATTAAAAGAAAATTGCAATTGTTTTAGAAACATCAGGCATGCATAATATATCAGCACAGAGAAATAATGATATTGCATTTGTGATCCTTTTACCTTTTTATTCTCCTTATCCTACTGAGGAGGAAGCAGAGCTGATCTCTGATACCATAGTAGTACTTTTTATGCTGTTAATAAGCACAATGTTTTTTCTTCACTTTTCTGTTTCTATCTCTCTTTTTGCCTCTGTATTCCTATCTTATCTATCAAAAGACAAAATGCTGTGCTGTGTGCAGAATAAAAAAAATAAACAATAAGAAAAATTTAATATATTTCTATCCTTATGTTGTATTAATACATTCAAGACATGCCATTTGATATTTAATTGTAACTATACCTGTCTACTTCACTGAGGTTTGTTTTGCATTATATATGAGAAGGACTTAGTAGTACCATATATAGTTTGCTATGAAAATTTGCATCCAGTTACTACATACCATAAATAAACATCACAGACAGGCATACTGTAACAGATTTCTACATTCCAGCCCCTCTGAAACAGCAAACCTCCATCCATGAATACACATATGACTTTCTGAATGATGCTTGGAAACACATTTGTCTTTTCTCAATAACAATGCAAATTCAGTGTACTGCCTCACTTATAGACCCTCTATATTAATTTACTATTGCCACCTTTCGTTGATTGAGATGTTAATTATTCTTCTCTTCTGCTTCCCTAGTCTTTATACTGGACATGTACTTGCATCAGTGTGATAGGTAAACCAAAATAAGCTGGGTTTATTTTTTTTTCTTTTGATATTTTTACTTGCTCTGGAAAAAATATTGTCTTGGCACTACGTTTAATTTTTTATGCTCTTTTATTCTGTGTAACTTCTCTGTTGACAATACAGAAGCAATGTTACCATCCTTCACTAGCTATTTCATTTTGCCTCTGCTTTGTTTAATCCCAATAATAGAAGCAGTAAGTTTTTATTTCTGTGGCTTTTTTCTGAGAAACTGTATAGGTGCTGCTTAGATTGCTCACTTTTAATTCTCCAGAACAGAAATTAAGGAATAGAAAATACTAAGGAAGAATTATCCTTCTATTTATGAGAGAATATATGGCAGGTGTAGAAGACTCACTCAAGGCCTCAAATCAAAGAACATTTTTTTCACTTTGTACCAGATATTGTATATACATACAGAAAACAAATTCACTGCAACTGTGTTGGTGATAGTTTAATAGAATTAACAGGAATTAATGCCAGGGGACTGCATATACCCCCTTTTTTTTAAATGGTGTGGGAAAATGTGACACAGCATAGTAGATATCTGTTAGATATACCTCTCACAAAGCTGCACTATTTTGCTGGCTTTGTGGAATCTATTGCATAGAAAAGAATAAAATCTTGGATTAAGAGAAAATTCTAAACAAGTAGAAGAGATGGATAATTTCCGGAGCTGACTATGTGAAACTCACGTTCTTGTTCACCAGATTGAAGTCTGCACAGTGTATGCCTGCGTGAGAAGCAATGGGACCCAGGTTACAACTGTAGAAGATGAACCAAAGCAGCTGTCAGCACCCATTATTCACATAATTGGCTCCAGGTACTATGCTCTATATGGCTTTCATCTACCAGACTGATTTGTGGCTGGAATGGAAACCAGAATGTAAGGTTGTCTTCTCTCAAGTGAGTGAGGTGCATGAAAGAATTCAGTATACACTCTGAAAACATTTCTTGTAGTTGTTATTTTTAGCCTTGAAGGTTTTGGCCCAAAGAACAATTGAATAAATCTCACACTTGGTTGATTGTACATATCCATTTGGGTAACACTGCTGTGATAATAAATAAAGCATAAATGGCAGTAGTTAAGAGAAGAAGTGTAGAGGAATGAAAATTATCACATTGTGCTGTCAGTTAAGAAGAGGAAGATTAATGCTCAGGGAGCAATGTGATGCTGATAATGGAAACTTAGAATAATTGTGGGTAGAAAAAAATCACCTATCACAACAGTAAGAATTAGTAAGCTATCTTAAAAGGCAAGCATGTCTATGTCTCCTTGAACCAGTGTTTGCAGTCTGCCTATCCACTACATCCACAGGCATGGACAAACTTCTTAAATATAAAGGGAGCATCAGATCTGCAGTCCATGGAAGCAGCCAACTAGTACCATATGCAGTAATTCTTTGGGAATTAATATCTTCCAAAGACAGATTAAAGCTAAGCTTGCTAACACATTTTTCAGAAATACACTAACAATTAAACACTTAACCTCCTGTGTGCAGGTTATTGTTCATCTGATTTTTATTACACTTTGGGTAGACTATGCTCATTAGCAATTTTTCTTTTAAAAAAGGAATTCTTTTTTTTAATAAGAAAAATCTAACAGCTGAGCCTTCAGAAATGGCCAACAGAATGGATTTGCTTCTTCAGTCTAGTAAGGACTCTGGATTGCTGTTTTGTAATTTCTATACTTTGCTTGAATCCAGTGTTTGTGTCCGTATTAAGCTTGCTATTTTTCTGTCACACATACAGATACAGTCAAAGCTTGTTTGTTGATAAGAACTCAATTCAGAATCTCATCTTTTGCCCTTGGCTTTAACTTATGTATGCCTTTGTCCATATTGTCTGTACTGCAAATACTTATGCATGTTTTTGCTATTATATATAGACTAAGTATGTCATAACACATGAATGCAAAAGGATCAAAAATGCCTTCCTACTTTATAATCTGCTCAGCCAGAAACAGACTCTGTTTCTACACTGCCTTTTTCTACATGTCATATTATCATCAGCTGTTCTCATATCCCAAAAGAATACTAACTACTGATCGATTGCCCAGACTTGTCTGGCCATGGCCTACACGTGCCCCGGGTAGTTCATTTATTTGCCACGGTGGATTTGCGAGAGTGGAATATAATCAATAGCTAATTCATTAATTCTGGTCCTTGAGTATGTAGGGATTGTGCAGTATAAAAATGACTGGCTGGCTTCAGCTTTGATTGAAATATGACAAACACTGCAGCTGACAGCTTCAGCAGGTGCTGGGATGAATATGAATTTTGCTTATTTATCCTACATAGAAGAAAAAGCTTGGGGAAATAAACAGTTTGTGTAGACAAGAGGACATTTTAATACTTACCTGTCACCAGACAGAGAAAAAAGGTGTTTCTAGAGTATTGGCTCATGGCATCCATGAGATATAGCACAGATTGTGCAGTTTATTGTCTTTAATTGGAACCAGGACGTTTTTCCCTCTTCTGAATCAGTTTGGGGGGGGGCGTATTATTGATGAGAATGCTGTAGGATAATGTCTTTGTAGCATTCACAAATAATTGTTTTAAAATTTGATTCAAGGTGGTGCATGACATAAATGATAATTTCACCCACCAACTTCGTAAAAGTCTTTCTGATAGCAGCTCCATCCACACTGTTCTAACAAAGGTTATACCACTGGAGCCATTAGAAATACTTTATTTTTCCACCTCTTATATTTAATAACTCAGCTTCAGGCTGAAACTTGGCACGAAAGGTCACAGTTCTGGACTGATTATTTTATCATGAAAAACTTCAAACAGAAAACAGTATGGGACCCAGTCCTGAAGTCCTATGTCAGGTTCTGCTTTATGTATCTCCTCTGGATTTTGGGTTTTTTTTTCTTGCAGGGAGGGTGGCATTAGTCATATTTAGATAGAAACAAATTGTATTGAAATCAAGTATGGTTCAGATTAAGACCTTTGAGTGATAATCATGACTCTGCAAGTCACCTATGAAGCTATTCCTTCATAGGTGACATTAATTCCCATTCTGCAAAGGCTTATTGCTATGTGTATTTCTCTGTTTATAACTCAAAGAAGTGAAATAATATATCATTTATTTTCATTCTGTTAAGATGTCAAAGTTTATCTCGGCAGCTGCTGTTTCACCAGCACATTTTCACTTTAAATTAATGCTAATTTATTATGTCACTGGCATTCTGACAGTGGCTGTGTAATTGGTACATGGAGATTAAAAAGAGGTACTTGGAGCCTAAGAATATACTATGCCACATCAGTCCTTCTATTGGCCTACATGTAGCGTTGGGATCTCCTTGTCTCTACCCCGAGACATAATGAAAGCAAATTGTGTCTTATACTACATTCCAGAGTGATTATGCAAGAAATTGTTTTCATTTGAAATACCAGTGTAAAATGTCTACATTACAAAAGAGAAAAACTCTGTTTCAAATGTTCCTTTTGATATTTTGCTTTCTGAAATTGTAACATTAAGTGAGATTTTGGAGCCAATATCTGCAGAAGTGACTGGCACATTGTGGTTTGAGGGATTTTTCCCTTAAAATACTTCCTCCCTTAAGCTGATGATGGCCTGATATCAAATCTCCAATCAACAGCATAATTTTGTTAAGCAGACAGTCTTTTGTGGTCTGCTGCAGTCATACTTTTTTGCACTCAAAATCAGAAGTCTTGCCTATGATAAACACTTGCATTTTTCACTCCTAATTTTTTTTCAGTGAAAATACTTAAGCACAGAAAATATTTCAGCTGTGATAAGTATTTTCTAATCCTGTGCTGAAGAATACATTTCAAAGTGCACATTTTTTGTATAATGTTTTTGAAAGGAGGAAAAAAGCATGAGTACAAATTCATTCTAATGGTGACCTAGCACAGCGTGAGCAATCTGCACTGGCAACAGCTTAGAGGGCAGTAGGAGGTTTTTTGCCCCCCAGCTGCCCATTCTCTCAGGTTCCTACCTGAGAATGGAATCGTCCAGCCAGTTATGAGAATAATTTGTGTATGCCTTTGCTATACCACCAGAAAGCCATACTGAAGCCTTTCTTCTACTGATGAAATGAAACAAGTAGGATGCTAGGAAGTTTCTTTCATGTTAATTTCCAGAAGTATGAATGAGATGTCTTTTAAATAGTTACTGTTAAGGATTTCAGTTACACGTGTGAGTTATTTTTCTGGAGTATTACCACATGTTGACACTTTACTTCAAAGTTTCACACCTTTTAGTTATGCAAAAAGCTGTGAAATTCACCATTCAGAAGAATATTTTGGACACTTCAACTGGTATAAAATGGAACTTGGGTATGCTAATTCTGTAATGTAAGTATCCATAACAGTATGAATACTTTCAGTAATTTAACAGATGTTCATTTTCTATTCATTGTAGATCTCTACAAATTAACTGGGCATCACCAGGACAGCCAAATGGCATCATCCTGGGATATGAAATCTTACGTCGAACATGGCAGAGATGTACACCAACAAAGACTTCAAGGATCAGCAAAAATAATAGAATGTGCCTCTCACTAGAATGTAAAAAGCATGAAAACTTCTGTGGAGAAGTGTGTTATCATCCAGAGTTGAAGGTACATGTATGTTTTTAAATTAGCAACATAATGAAAAAAATATGCTTTTATGAATAACTGTGTGAACCAAGCTTCTTTCATTACTGGAGGAAGACAAGGGTTCTTCTTTTGATATTTTCAAACCAAGGCTCTGATAAGTGTCCTGGAATTTTTTTAAATCAAATAAGGATGTTTGAGCTCAGTATAGGAATAGCTGTGCAAAAAATCTCTATCAGTGTATGAGCCAGCTGATGACAAGTGATTTTGTTGTCTTAAGACTATGACTGTTGACTTTTTTCTCCTTTCAGAAGAAGTGGACTGGTTAAAATTCATGAAGGTGCCTTGCATCAACACTTTGGTTTGGAGCAATAGTGCAGTTCTCAAGTGAATCCCCAGATTGCTTTCATTTACTACATACTGGGTCAAGGTAGAAGTGGTTTTGATAAACTAAACCCCTTGCACAGGAAGCTAAGACAGAACCTGTGTTTCAAAAACCCTTCAAACCCACCCCCCCACCCACCCTCCCTTGGCCCAACTCTGGCTGGGGACTTCCAGTTCCCAAACAGTCTGTGGACCATCTCATTTCACAAGCATGCATCTGAAGAACCTTCCCTTCAGAAAGCTTTGCTCCATGTGCTTCATTCCTTAACCCAAGGAATCAGGCTGTTCCTGATCCAAAGTAAATCTCACCAGCCATGACTACCAAAAGTGTGAAGAACCTCAGTACCAAGCTCTTAAATCCAATGATCCAATCTCATTCTGCCAAATTACATGGTAGATATACATGTATATAAATGGCTGTATGTAATTTTGAGCCATTTTGCTCAGCTGCCAAAGATCACCTACTGTAGGAAATTAGAGGAGGTTTCTTTGTCAGCTCAAGTATTTAGGTATCTGTGGAGCAGGCATAGTTCATAGAACTCCTTTGGCAGATCATATTGAACCACTTAAAGGCCATAGGAAATTTCTAGGTCTATGCAGAATTTTTAAAAAAACCCACTAGTAAAACTATAAAGCTTCTGTCTGTGTGAAGAATCCCCCCTCAAAGCCTGCATGACACGTAGTGGTCATTAACATGAGTTGCTTTCTCCTCTTCCCTTCCCCTTCCCAATTATTCCTCAGCTAACTGCTTAATGACCAGACTCTCCAGTGCAGAAAATCTATTTAGATTCAGCTGTAAGTAGGTGGCTGTTACATGACAATGATGAGCAGCTTGGAATGGGATCCATTGTGATTTGTGAGATGTATTTTTAAATTATGGCTACTTTCAGGTTAATCTTCATATGTTCCTGTTTAGAAGCAGGATCAATAGCTTAGCAGGAATCTGTAATGATTTTTATTGACAAATAAGGTAGAAAAGTCTTAGTTTGAAAGTAAGATTTAATGTAATGAAATAGTGTCCCTATTTGTCAAAGCATCATCACATGTTCCTTGACTAAAGCAAACAATATGTATTCACAAGATTCCCTGTCAGACAAGACAGTAATTAAGGAAGTGAGTTATTTGAGGGGTTCAGATCAAATATAAATGGTTCCAACAAGCAGCTTTAGCTTTCGAGTTCCCTTGAAAGCAATACAGCTTTATAGTATATATAGCATATACATATATATATATAGCAATACAGCTATATAGTAAACATAAGTATCTTTGGAACCTTGCAAGTGAATTATGGGCAGTCCTTTGTTCTAAAAGGTGAATTTACTTATTCCAGGTTTTTGTCACAGTAGACTTTTTAATAGATTTTGCCGTGTGCATGAGTTAAATTTTAATTACATTAATTTTAGAGGGGTTTTCCTCCTTTTTTTTTTTTTTTTTTTTTTTCAGCTTTCATGCATTTATGGTGACTTTGAGCTTGGAAGAATGTCTACTTGTTTTATATCCTGAATTTGCACCTTTTCTTATTAATTTTGCATTATTTTGTTATACAGGTCTCTCTGTATTCTCAGAGACTGCATTTAGGAATGAGTGTTATTTATTTGGTAAAGTAATGGATATATAATAAATGAGTGGAAGGTCAACAGTAAACTGAAGCACTCGTACATAAAATTACATGGGAGTAATTTTTGTGGGTGAATTGATCAAAATAGCACTCCATATGCTTTGCCTGGTTTGCTATGTGTACAGCCATCATCCATCCAAAATGTCTGTAAGAGATCCTAGCACATTTGTTCCTCTTAAGAGTCTGGGACAGGGACAGTGTAAGAACTTGTGTAGCAGCCTTCTGTCACACTTTGATAGAAATCACTGTCAATCTATACCAGCTATAATGCTGATGCATTTATTCTATATATGTGGTCTGTAGATTCAACAGTTGTAGAAAAGCAACAACGACCAGCAGATGTGTGTTCTGAAAGCCTCTCATCACAATGACAGCTGGTATTCACCATACATTATTGTACAGCCAAATGCAAAGGGTTTCCTCTGAGAGTTAAATGCTGTGCACTTTAAGTAATGTTCAGATCCAGACTAATAAACAAGTTTTGTGTTCGTTTCATGATGAGCTGATCAACAAAAGCAGGTTGATTGTATATACGTGGTTCTGATAGACAAATAGGTTGTGGAGATTTGATAAGGTCATTTATTGCACCTTCTATACAAGACACAATGAGTCTAATTCTGCTCTTACAATTTCCTTGAATTCAGGAATATAAAGTGAGAGAAGGAGGCCTTCTACACAAAAATAGTTTGGAGATATGTCTTCGGCTATTTATTAATATATCCTCATGGATTTAGGGGTGACAACTGGCATTATCAGCTTCCTGTTTTAAGGCACTGCAGAAAAGGGATTTGTTACCATTCCCCATCTGCATAACAGATCACCAAAATATAATCCCCTGCATCCACAAAGCCCAAAGTGTTTCCATAATAGGAATACAAGGGGGTGTTTTCACTGCACAGTACAGAGGGATACAGAGACCCTTCAGCCAACATTGGCTGAGCTGGGTCCAGCTGATTAGTGCAGTTCTATCAGAAAGTCTGCTAACTAGGCCAGATGCAGGGTTCCTTTGGTGTATTTGTGCTGCTTTTCCTATCCAGGTTAGTATCTCTGCATAACACTGTGCTGTGTAAATAAACCAGCTTGCTCAGAGCTATCTTGGGAATCTCTAAAAGTGTAAATTACCTTTTCACTGAAAGGGACATGTGTCCTTGAACATTCATGGGCTTCTGTAGGCCTGATACTAAGGCTAATGAGGAACAAAAATGTGCCCTGCTATCCTAAATAGCCTTTGCATCAGAGCTCTACTTCTTGTTTTCAGTTTTTATCTGGTTTTTCTGCTTCAGTGTTAGAAATCTTGATTATTTTAGCTAAAGCTAACACAATGCTGTGCCTGGTATCCTTACACTGGTGTTTGTAATCAGGCTGGGGCTAATTTATAATTCTGAAGTGTAGAAAAAAATTAGGAAGGGTCTTTTTGTGTGTAGTTTTGCAGAAAGGCTGAGAATTAACTCTCATGGTGAGTTTTGTCAGCTGCTAGGAGGGTTCCTATGTCCTGTGTACATTTTAGTCACAGGCCTGTGCTGCTGGGGTGTTTGTAAGCTACCCCAATTGATAGTCTTTTCCTAGCTCTTTTCAATAAGGTGTGATCCATAACTATATCCATATTTGCAATCTCAAAACAGGCATTAGCTGACAGAGCATATATAATGAGATCTGCAGAGGTGTATTTCCATTAACAAGGGAATGTTCCCTGGCTTCACCCATCAGGGAGCCTAATCTCAGTACCAATGAGAAGGGCATTCCTGTATTATCTATGTAACTGCTGAACTGTCCTTCTCCTGTTACTGGCATCCTGAGATGAACACTGAAAATAATGAGACAGGTACAGTAAAATGTAATTAATGTAATAGCATACAAGCTAATAATGTCCTTACACAATGGATCATGAGTATGAACATCAATGGTTAAAATGGCCCTGACTGGAGGTGTTAATACAGATTCAGCATTTTTTATTTTCAGTACCAACAAGCTGTATAGTTGCAGTTAATAAAATAATCAAACTCTGACATTACTAGGAAGCCTAGTACAGGCTTACCCCTTTACTCATCATAATGCCACATGCCATTCATTAAAAACACCAGCAAGAATCTTCTCTAAGAACAGGAGGAACAAAACAGTGGCTTGATATCTGGCCCCAAATTTTTCAAGAGTTAAAACTACCACATCTTGGCACTGGTGAAGGATATTCCTTCAATACTTAGAGGTACTGATGTAAAATTTACTATCAATCCTAATGACATTGTCCAAATTAATTTCAAGCTTGGAGAACCTGTAAAAAGATAAGACTTCATGTACAGTGTGTGCATTAACACACTTGAAAGATAGTAAACAAAACTCATTTTAATAGTATATCGTGTTTTGTAACAGAGTAACAATATTTTCTGCTCATGGATTTTAGATCTGAGGACAGCAGTTTGAGAAAATAAATGGGTGAGTAAGTACACTTAGCAAAAAAGGGTGTATATAAGGATTCAGAGCTAATTTAGGTAAAAGAGGCTGATTTTAAAAATACCCTCTCACATGAGAACATGGTGGGTCAATCATTCTTGGGTGTTTGCTCCACAGGCAGAATTTTTTAATGAACTCCTGTACCTAGTAAGAATTCCTTGGAGTGTTTTATGAATTGCTGTTTCGCAAAGTGGCTCTGGCAGCAAGTGTTTGACAAGAAGAATAAACATGGCTGCCCAGCACATCTGTTTATTTGAGTAAATCAGTCCTAGCTCAACTGGCAGGTGTCCATAAGGCCATATAATATCATTCAGCAAAGTCTTCAGCAAGCAGAGGGATCAGGGATGACACAAGTCTATTTAAGAGCATTGTATGGGTTAGTCTGGAGTAGTTTCAGAAACTGTTAAAATATTGTGTAATCCTGCCTGCCTGATTTGATCTCTAGTTGCTCTGTGCTCATGTTATGACTGACTGGACCTTTCTCAGGTAATGTAAGAAGCCTTTCTTTATAGCCAGCTCTTCCCAGTCCCTGTGGTCCTGCTTATTCTCTGTCTGTGGGTTTGGATGGCAGGATGACTACAGGATTGATTTGTGAGTAACAGAGTCTTGCAGAGTCCTGCAACTGGGAAGGAATAACAAAATGCACCAGTACAGGTTAGGAGATTATCAGCTAGAGAGCCACCCCATGGAGAAGGACCTTGTAGTTCCGGTGGACAACAAGTTATCCCTGGGAGAGCAATGTGCCCTTGGGGCCAAGAAGGCCAATGGTATCCTGGGGTGCATTAAGAAGAATGTATCCAGCAGATTGAGGGAGGTTCTTCTCCCCCTCTACTCTGTCCTAGTGAGACCTCACCTACAGTGTTGCATCCAGTTCTGGGCTCCTCAGTTCAAGAGGGATGGGGATTTACTTGAGAGTACAGCAGAGGGCTATGAGGATGATTAAGGGACTGGAACACCTGCCTCATGAAGAAAGGCTGAGAGACCAGGGGCTTTTTACTCTGGAGAGAAGACTGAGAGGAGATCTAATTATTATGTATAAATATATGAGGGCTGGGCATCAGGAAGGAAGGGACAACTTCTCACTTGTGCCCTGTGGTAGGATGAGCGGCAATGGATTCAAGATACAGCACAGGTAGTTCCACCTCAACGTGAGGAAGAACTTCTTTACTGTAAGTGTTACAGAGCCTTGGAACAGGCTTCCCAGAGTAGTTGTGGGGTCTCCTTCTCTGGAGACTTTAAAAACCTGTCTAAATGCATTTCTGAGTGACCTGCCCTAGTTTTGGTCCTGCTCTGGCAGGGGGGCTGGACTCAATGATCTTCAGAGGTCCCTTCCAACCTGACATTCTGTGGAATAACTCAGTATACCAGTATTCCAAGGGCTACCGTGGTAGCTAAGGTTGAAAATCTTGTTTCTTCTCCACAGACAGTAAAGATCTTCTTGTTAGCAAGCATATGTCAAGCATTCAACCCTCTGTATCAGGGTGAGATCTCTGACCTGTCTAAAGTATTGGTGTCATTGTATGTGATCACTGTGAGTCTTCTGCTTTCATGTAGAGTATCCAGTTGGGAGTGTCACTTTTAGATCTAAGAGGATGAGATAATAATAACCTTTTGCCACTATAACTTTCAATCAATCTACTTTTCTTCTTTGTCTGTGACATAATTTCAGCATTACTTGAATGCATTTTATGGATTGATGATGCAAAATTCTTGGGCTGAACATCGATGCAAATAGAAACTCCCTGTCTTTAGAGGACTGCCAAAAAGGTATTATTTAACAATTTACAGCTGACTGCAGAAGATGTTATGGAGCTACATAATAATGTTACCAACTATATCAATTGGTGATAACAGATGAGAATCCGAATGTCTTTCAGAGCTGATTGGGCCCCTTTTTGGGTACTAAGAAATACTGAGGATCTTAAATAATTTTTAACAAGGAAATGTAGCTGCTGAAACCATTGTACCATACCTGGGTGTTCAGTTGAGGATTTTTTGAGGCAATTTAGGAGGGAGACAATAATAACAATAACAACAATACAACAATAATAACAATAATAACAATAAAAATACAGTCTCATATATAATATTCCAACCAGAATGCTTTGGAATTAGTACTAAACCAGCCCTTCCAGTGTCCCTGGGAAGTTCAAAAACCAACTGTTTCTATAGAGGATTCACAAGATGCATGTCTTAAAACTGGAAACAATACATGGAAAGTAAAATAACTGCTCAACTACTTGAGCCTGGATAATACCAAAGATCACAGAATCACAGAGACCCCCAAGATCATCCAGCCCAACCTTTGACCAACACCGTAAGCTAATTACCAAACCATGTCCTCAAGGACCAGGTCCAAACACCTTTTAAATACCTCCGGGGATGGTGACTCCAACACCGTCCTGGGCAGGCCATTCCAATGCCTGACAACCCTCTCAGTGAAAAAATGTTTCAAGATGTCAAGATGTGCAAGTTTCTTTGTCTGTAAAGACAGAAAGACTGTACTGAGATGAAATTTGGTAGGTGTGCATCACTGAAAAGGAGAAAAAGTAGTCCAGGAATTGCAAACAAAATCCAAGAAAAGAAGAAGAATAATTGGGCTAGACAATTCACAAAGGGAGCCACAATCCCAAGGGGCACAGAAATTGGGATGAAGAATTTATGAGAAATGTGTATTTGACCTCCTTTCATGCAGGCCTGTACAGCATTTACTGACTGGTGTTTCAAACTCAGGATGCATAAAAAGGACAAGACAGAGGACATTCTTTACAAATGTCAGGAATTGTTCCTAAATGTGATATATTCTGAGAACAGTGGCATGATGGTACTTGATTTGATATTTTTATAAATGCCTTTAAATGACTTGGAGATACAGAGAGACCAGGTAATTTTCTAGGTGCTTTGGAGCCAATTGTAAATGAAGAAAAACTCAGCCTGGAGTGCGTGCCAGTCATAAAAAAGTATCCAAAAGATGGGAAGTAGGGAAGAGGAGTAAAGCAGAGTTTTATTTGACAACTTAACTAATGATCTGGAAGAAAGAACAGTAGGTTAATTAAATTCGTAGATTGGATTATATTACCAGTGACAAGGTGGACAGCAAAATAATATAATAGGACCTACAGAGATTCAAAATTCCTTAACAGAAAATTACAAAATTCAGCTATGTTGGTAGTCTAAAGCAGTTGCTGAATGAGAAACTGTGCTGGAAAAGCAGAAAACTGCAAGGCAATTCAAAGCATATAAGGTTATAAAACCTCAAACTATAATGAGACAAGAAGACCTTTCGCTCTGCCTCATCTTGTGAATTGTAACTTCAGAACCTAACCTAATACTCCCAAGGATGACAGAGTAGAGACCATTCAAAACTGAACAAAAAGAAACCACCATATATTCATATGGAAGTCAAAAAGAATTTGTTTATGACTTTAAAAAGTAAGAATATTTTTTTCTTTCATGCATATATTTATGTTATGGGTATAAATGTAATAGAAATTTGATGTCTTGAGTCTTGAAGTATACATTTTTTTAAAGTTTTTTTTTTGTTGGCTGGTAATTAAAAGTACCTAGGTAAACAAAAGATCCTTCTAGAGGAACACTTTCTTTCTTTGCTGCTAAGATGACCTGATTTTGAATACAGTTAAAGTAAGGGGCAGAAGTGTCCCTTGGTTGATATAAAACAAAGGAGTGAGTCTGCTCTAACATCTGTGCTGCCAACTGCATTTTCTGTCTTGCTGTAAGAGTCATCCTTCTGGCTAACACAAGTTGCACTGACTGTAGGTTCTGAGTATACAATTGTTAGGATGACTCCTCTGACTGTTCTGTATGCTGCGTCTACAGTTTGCCACTCCATTGGTGCAGGAGTAAGTGTGCAAATAATTATTTGATTGTTCAAGCATATAATTTTCTCTACAGCACCTAGAAAGAAGACCACAGTTAAAAGGCTTTTTCAAAATTCATTTTCATGTAAATTTTATTTTGAAAAAACCCCAACAAAATTCCTTATATAAATGCTGTTCTCATGAGATCACATTGTCTGAACAATTGCAGTCATAAATAAGTGATCATACGCTATAAGAAGAAAATTCCACTTATTTTTATCTGAAAGAAACCCCAAGAACTTACATTGGGAAATACTGGCTTTAGATGTAAGGATTTCAGATGACATGTTTCATCACAAATGAATGAATGAATAAATCAATAAATAAGAATTTTAGAGAAAATAAAATATTAGGTGAGAGTGGATTATATCTACATATTGCATCTACTCCACATTGAGAGACAAAGGATCTGAAGATGATTCGTATTAATGGACTACTTTATTAAGGTGAAATATGGTTGAATGCTGCAGAATAGCAACATTCTGCCAGATATACCATAGTTTATTGAAGTCTAATAATGCTGGAGGGCACAGGATTTTTAACAAGTTGCATTTTATTCGACTGCAGTGATATCAGCATCCATACTAGGATGTGTTGTACCCATTTTCATATGTTGTTTTGTAAGAGAACACACTAAATTATTAGTTTAACAGATACTGCCTTACTGATTTTTTTTTTTTTTTAACTTCTCCTAGGTATGTTGTAATGGGATTGTGCACGACTCTAAACCTGGATTCCAGTGCTGCGAGGACAAGTACATTCCATTTATTCTTAATTCACCAGGGGTTTGCTGTGGTGGTCAGATACACGCTGAGCAACCGAAACACCAGTGCTGTGGTGGTTATTACACTAGGGTATTAGTAGGTAAGAGACGAATCCTTTCAAGTGCTTGAAAGAAACAAACCAACAAAGATCATGTACTGTTAAATCAAGGAGAGTGAAAATATAGCAATAAATGTGGATTTTATCAAGATTTATAAATGTCTTTGAAACCTGTGTCAGAAAATGTCACTGACTGTCTTCTAAACACAGTACAATGTTTATACAGGAAAAGCTAAATTGATGAAACCTGATGATTGGGTCATTTCCCAGAGAACTAATTTATGCCAAACTATACTTAATTGCAGTAAGTGCTCCATAATGGGGAGGGCAGTTCTGCTTAACAGGAACACCATCAAGCAATTTAGTGGTGCAGTATAGTTCTCTGCTTGACTTGACCCCACGTGATTTTCCCCAGCCATTTCTTTTGTGAAACAATTGTTAGCATTTGGGCTGGATATTATGGATGATGTCACTTCTGTTTGTTTCAGCATTGTCTCCTCTTTGTTTCTACCAGTGTTACAGATCAAACTACACATCCCACATGTATTGTCTTTGATGGACATTTATCCTTTTCTCTAGGCTGATCGCACTTTTATTCTCAGAACTGTTTGGGAATTTTGCCAAAACTGTGCTTTGGTGCTATTGTCCAGAGTTTGGCTTTCCAGTTTGTGGGTGGGTTTTTTACAGGGAAAGGGGAGGAAAAGGGGGAGGAGAACCCTTTCACAGGGCAATGTTCAGAGCATATATCTCTTTGTAGGCAATTGTCAGGTCAGGAGCTAAAACGCTTCCATTACTCATGAGCTGGCACACATTCCCTAGGCTCAGAAAGTCTTGAATTTTTGCCAACACATTCAGCACATCCCAAGTTCTGATCCTTTGAAAAGTAATTCATATATCACAATATTAGAATGCCTTCCATGATGTCATCAGAAAAATGCAATCACATGGAAGAACCAGAGAAGAGTATTTTGCTGGCCTCATTAATCTCAATGTACTGAAATGGAGAGATTAGACTGTGACCTGTGTCCCCATCCAGTGGTCTGTGTTAACTAGCTTAATGTTGTTTACATCAAGAAAGAAAAGTACAGTGAAACAAAATGTCTTATGTCTGAAAGTAGTTCTTGTTCAGTCAGCAGTCCACAAGCATGAAACAGTGAATGTTTGAATATGATTTTAATTTTTTGAATATAATTTTTCCTAAGTATACTTGCTGCATTTTCTTTTCTGTACTCCAAAGGGCAGCAACATGAACAATGTTGGTCACTTTTTTTTCTTTTTTATTTTTATAAATATGCTAATAACCTCAGGCTAGATGTTAATGTGGGTCATTCTTTGATAAGGATAACAATTAACTGGTAAGACTGCATGGTAGTTTTCAGAGAGAGAGCATTTTCAAGCCTAGCTTGGAATGGATCCCATTTTGAGAGGTTAATGAGAAGGTTACTGATCCTTTGTGTCTTATGTCTAATAGATCTTAAACAGCTTTATTTCCAATAGATGTAAGCTACATTCTGTGTTTTAATACTTTCTCTGTGTAGCAACTAAATTAGATTCTGAAGAATGCAGAAAAATATGATGAAGTATCTAAACAGATTATATCTATTATGCTCAAAAAAAAAAAAAGTTCTCATTTTTTGCTGTTTATTATTGACTTTTATTTATACAGGAAACTCTCTAAGCATACATATTACCCGGATGTTGTTTGGCCAGCTTGATAGTGCTAGATGTACTGAAGCACACTGAGCTGAAGGCATGAAGATTACAAATTAGGAAGGCAGGAATCTCAGTTGTTTCTAAAACAGTAGTGCACAAAAAAGTGCAAGCACTCATCCCAGAACTAAGATGGAAGGAGAGGTTCTTAAAGCGAAACAGAATAATGCTACTACCTTCCAGGTGTATTTTTGGAAAGGAACCTGTGGGAGAAACAAAACACTGTCCTCCTGCATCTGTTATGATCACATCACATGTTTATTTATGACAAAAGCTGCATTGTGTTTAGGGCTCTCTGTCTATTGTTCCCAGCCTTTCAGGAGAAAAGGACCCGAGATATTACTTTGAATGAGAAAAATTAACTTTGAAAAACAAACCACATTTCTTTTGTTGATGATCAAGAATCCAGATTTTATTATAATCTTCTCTACTACCCAGCTTCAATAGCAGAAAAAAACCTTACTCCTTCCAAATGATGTTTGAGCCACACAAAACATTACAACACAGAAAGATACTGCAAAAATGTAACCTTTAGAACACTGGATAAGAACAAGTGCAGAAACTAGTGAATGAAAATGCAATTTACCACACCATTCTACTTTTTAAGTATCCACTTCTTTCACAGAATAGACTTTATTCCAGCCCACCATTATAGTATCAGTCTTACTGGGAGTCTTATCCTAAGACATTTCCCTGCAAAAGTTGATGCTTTCACTTAAATAGTAGCCAAGCCCTCTGATTGTGCTGTCGGTATTTAATTTTTAAAGTGAGCTTAATACTTATGTTCTTTGGGAAATGAAGTTCTGAGCAACACTGTAAAACTCTTCAAGCAATGTGAATTAGTCCTTCAAAACAAATTTGGAATTATTTACCTACTTTTGTTGCTCTTCTCAGTTTGTCTTTGCCACGCTTGCATTTTGACATCTTACAGAGTCGTGGCCCTGAATATATGAATGCAAGTTCCTTAAATTATTATTACAAATTAATATAATACTTCCGTTGCATTCTAAAGTACGAAGTGATTCCATGCTTTCATGTGGAACATTTTGTACATCAAGTTCCTACTGTGTGAACCCAGACTTGGTGTTATCGTATGAAAGCCTCTCAAAGATTTCAAGTGTTATAAATGCATAAAATCTTTCATTGCATTCCTAAATTGACAGGAGAAGTATGTTGCCCTGATGAAGAACAAAACAGAGTTTCTGTTGGAATTGGTGATTCTTGCTGCCAAGGAATGCCTTACTCAACATCAGGCAATCAAATCTGCTGTGGAGGATCCCTCCATGACAGTTTCAATCAGCAGTGCTGTGGTGGAGAAGTCATAAGCACAGACTTGGTCTGTTGTGGTGATGAAGAAGAAGGGACTGCACACAGACCTCTCACAGGTAAGTAATAAGTTTTCAAGAAAAAAAGTGTCTTCATCTTTCTAAATCTCTTCTAATAGCAACCATTCAGCAGAGATACTGATAAAATCACTAAGATCTAAAGTGTGTGTGACACTTGTTAAAATGATATTGCAGACTGCAAAATGGTGGCCTTTCAATAACCTTTTTTTGCCTTTGTCCAAAAGATGCAGGGTTTGGAGACATTCCAGAAAGTTCAAAAACACTGATTGATCTTTCATGATGGTAGTCAGGAAATAGGAGCAGTCCCCTGTCAATGAGTAGAGCAGAAGTTAGACGTGGCCACCATGTGCTGCCATGCATTCCAGTGCAGGGATTTTCCATTTGCTCTGAAAATGTGGGGTTAGTCACCTAGGCAATAGTGATTACAATACTGTCTGCTTGGTGATTTGTGTCCTTCACTTTGTGCATCTACACAGTAGTAAACCTGCTCCAGTTTAAAATTTACAAAACTTTATCCCGAACACTAGTCAACTATTCAACTGGTGTGTCCTGTTAGCACACCACAGGAAATTCCTCCATCACTCAGAAATACAATGTGAACCCAACTTTCTTGTAAAGCACCCTGTGACTAGCTAGTGACAGAACCAGGAGGTATTATTACAAACCCTATTCAGATATTTTCATGTGTCTTTTCTGTTCACACTTCTTAGACAAATTATATACCATCAGCCTTAGGCTTTCTCATCTTGACAGAAAGACTTTAGAAACAATTGCAGTCTCAAAGGGGAGCCCGATTTCCAAGTACAGACATGATGAAGGTTTAGTACCCAGTTCTGCTCGGGGTACAAAGATGACTGATGCAGTGCTTTCACTGTATGCATGCCAGGTTGAGACTCCAGTTGTACAACAAAGGATCTTTGTGTGTAACAGAATCTGAAGGCTTTCCCAAACAATGACCTCTTTCTTCAGCTTATTTTTTTTATTCAAAAGACCCTTCAGCTACTGTAGTATTAGTAAGAACCCCAGTTCTGTGTTAAATGTCAGAAAGGGCTAATCAGAAAAGGCTATTGCAGTGCTTTCCAGAGTTTCTAGATCATCCTTCCAGAGGTGACTCACTGACTCTATGCTGTGAAGAGCACCACTTGCATGATTTTAGTACCCCCTCATCGTGATCCATAATTGTGCCTGATCTGCAGCATCTATGTAGAGCTCATCTATGAGCTCTGAACAAGGCCTTCTCACATAGCCACGCATTGTGTGGCTGCCACAAGACGGGGGTGGCTCATAAAACATCTCTTTATGTACTTTATTACTTAAACTCTTTTATTTGCCTGCAGGAGCCCTTTAACAAAATCACATTGAATTGACTTTCTCACACCAAATCAAATCTCCCTGGTCCCAGTTCAGTTGTCTTTGTCAATATGTATTTTATAAATGGAGTGAATTAACAGATGCTGTTGGAACAGAACTGCTGGGGTAGCATTTATGTTTTTACTGCTCTCTCTGGGCAGATGAGTTGCGTAGGAGTGTAATACAGGTATCTTGGGATGAAAGTTATGTTCTTCATTTCAGTATATATGTACTCTTAACAGTTTTTTTCTTAAATATATATATTTAAGAAACGTTTATAACCCTCTTTTTAAAATGTGTTTAGCCTATAGTGCTCTATCATTTATACCATTTTTCTTGAGAATGGGTCAGGATGACATTTTTTTGGCTATTAAAAAAGAAAACAGTGGCTTTTTTATCGTTCTCAGGTTTCCTGTGAGGACTTTATGCTGTGAAACAATATACAGATGAACACAAATACAAAGATGAATTAGTGCCATGGTAGAAAAGAGATCCTATTTGTTTGAATGAAGCATAGAGTAGATTGTGTGTTTTGTTATCATATGGTATACATCAGACTCAATAGGTTTTTGCTTAATTTCTTAGAGTAATTCGACCTTACTAAATACAACATCAAATGCATGTGCCAGGCACAAAAATCTACTTGCTTCCTATACCTATTGTTATAATGATTCTCATGGAAAAAATACTCTCCCACAGAAACACAATTTACTTATCACCGGGAAATGGTTAAGCAGATTTTTGCAAGAACATCATAATTGGAAAGCTGATCTCATTGTCTAGAAGGAGAAGATGTAACAGAGGTGGCTTTGTGAAAAAGCTGAAATGCTTCTGAAACTGTTTCATAGATGGCAATGAATGCCATGATTAAAAATATATGGATAATTTAAAGCTTTTTTTTGGGAGTTAAGTTCCTTGGAAAAAATCATACAAGAGAAACATGATCAGCCTTGTGCCCCACCTTATTGTTGAGTGACCAGCAGATTCTACATTCAGCTTTGCACTGAATGCTGATTTAAGGGCTTCAATGGTAAAACTTTTTAATTTGCCATTGTACATTGTAGAGAGAGAGACAAAAAGTATGTCTTGCAAAAAGAGGTGTTTCTTCAATTTCATATTCCCCCCCCCCTTTTTTTTTTCTTTTTTAATTTCTGTTTTCTTGGGTTTTATTTTTCTCCCCTTGCTGGCCTTATTTAGTGGGGTGGCCATAGAGACATCTACTGGCAAAAGGCTGGCAGTGATGCTGCTGTGTATGCATGCCCTGAGCCCCAAAGCTGAAATGTAATTATCCAAAGTTGTCTGTTTCTCGCTATAAAGTATAATGCCAGCTAAAATCACTCTTGGTTTTCTCTTGAAAATAAAATAAAATAAAAATAAAGCTAGTTAAAGGCTGCTACACTGACATCCCAGACTCATGAAAAATGATGCTTTATACTGTTTTGGGTCCTGATCTGTAATAGATGCAACACCCATGTGTAAGCCAAGGATTTTTGGAGTAGTTTGCAATGTACACTGGCTCTGTATTTTGTTGATCCTCTATTCTTGCTCCAGAGGATAAGCCTTTTAATACTCATTTTTCCCTTTTGGAAGCATTGGTTTTACAGCTTTACTAAATTAGTAATTCATCACTCAGCTCTGTTTGTAAATTTTTGCAGTTGCTGGGGATGAACATGAAATAATTGTTGACAGAAATCACTGTTAGCAGGAAGTGTCTTTTCCAGCCCATGGATTTTCTTTTTGCTGTAATGCATTGTGTTCCTGTGAAACATAAATATATAAAGCATGACACACACATTCCATCTGATTTACAAATAGTTTGTATTCTGGTATTTTTCAGAATTCAGCGAGGGTTTATAGGAATTTCTGGATCCTCAAGCAATTGAATAAAGTGATTTTCAGAAGGCAAATAAATCCATCAGCATTGCCTGGCCCTATTTTTTTTTCTTGGAGCATACTTAAAATTGTACATTTGAGGTGTCAAGGTTCAGGAGTCAAGTGCTACATGTGATAAATTAAGCAAAGGTCAGAGGCTATGCAATGCAGTTTCAGAAGATTGTCTACCTCTGCCTTTGCAGCTCATTCATGCTGAAGTGATGCACTATGGGAATTACTACCAAATTCTGCTCTGCAACATCTGCTCTCCCTAAGTGAGTTAGTGCACGTCAGACATCTTTATGTCAGAATATTGCAGTGATGGATGCAGTCTTCAGAAAATGCTGCATAAAAATCTGGTGTGCCGTTCTGGCCATTAAGTGAAATTACTATTTAAATTAATGGCGCTGTCACAGTTTATCTGTGCAAAGAATGAACGCTGATTAGGGTATTAAGTAATTAGCAATTTATCACACTGGAACAAGGTTGATAATAATTAAAGAAGTAATGGTTTACCAAAGAAACTAGAAAGGGAGTCACTTCTTGTTATATGAGTGAAATCTTGGCTGAAAAATTTAGTTCAGTTAAACAAAGATGAGGTTCGCAGTGAAAGAATACAGCCTTGTTTGTTTCAATAGAAAAACAGTTCATTATCAAAATTTTAGTTTGCCTGTCAAAAGTCCCTTGGGGCTGTCTGAGTTGCTTATTAGTATTGAATTGAGTCATTTCCTGCATTAATTCTCTGTTTAAATTGGTAGAATCCTAGGACTACTTAGGAAAAGGGTGTGAACAAGAGGAAATATTTACGTCTTGGTGAGCTGGTGATCACAATTTGATTACTGTGAATGGAAACAGCTCTGAAAAAAAGGTAAAGGTTGCAAGTAATAGCACCATTTTTAGTCCTTCCAGTGATCTGAATGAAATCCTCTGAATGCTTTAGCTCTAGCAGGATCGTACCCTTAAAGAGCAATTTTCATTATGTATGAATTTCTAAGAGAGATTTGCTGCAATAAATGGCAGTGAGAAAAGTGGCCACTTTTGCACATGTTTTAAGTGCCTAGATTCTACAGAAATTATGTAGAATACAAACTACTTTGTAGATGTAACAGTGTGTCACAGCCTTGTTCTTTTGTTGAATTAGTTGAATTAGTAATAACATTTATTTCCTTGCCAATTCTAGAGGCAGTTGTATCATTTTGTTCATAATTAAAATTTACCCCTCTATTTAAATGCTGTGGGATTCAACTCTGATATTTCACAGCTGCAGGATAATTCATGTGAATATATGGTAGATTACACTGATTATGACAAGCCTTTAATTTTGCATTAAATTTATTAAAAATAGAAGAAAAACAGTGGAATTAATTTTGGCAGCTTATCAGTTCCACTATAGAAATGCAAATTATATTTAGGTAGTAACTTCTTAAAGAATAATTCTCTGTATTAGATGACTGAACTTTCACTGTTGGTGTTTTACAAGTCAACTGTTAGGTTCTACATAGCTGTAAGAACTCCCACTTTAAAACATGAAATGTAATGTGAAACATTTTGGAATGCTAAAATGCTCTATTGGAGGACTGCTCATGTGAGGGGGGATGAATGCGACCTGACTGGAGAAGCAATCCCAATTTCTACATTCTACAGGAAACTTTCATCAACAGTCTGTCTTTAAACCACTGTACCTTGGCATGGTGTTTCATAGCAAAGGTTCTTAGAGAAGTTCAGCAATGGGGTAAATTTATTGTAGGGGGAACCAATTTATGCCTCTAATTCTTGATTGTTTTCAGGAGGTCTGGAAGTCAGGACGCTTACTTCAGTCACCTCACGTTCAAATTTAATCTTACTTTAGCTAAATCTGTGTAATTCCAGCTGCTGGTGGGTTTATGCCAAGCTGCATCGCATTCTGAGCTTTCTCCTTTCTTATCTATTTATTTATTTACTTACAGTCCAAATTTGGGTATTTTTTGTATGTTTATTCATTTCAGGGATGTTCTGTTGTGGGCAGGAATATGTGAATAAGTCAGACGCCATATGCTGCTCAGGTTCCAGTGGTGAGTCCCTAGCACATGTTAGAAAGAATGACCAAGTGCCAGTAAAGTGCTGTGAGACTGAACTTATTCCAAAGAGCGAAGAATGCTGTAATGGAGTTGGATATAATCCTTTGAAATATGTTTGCTCTGACAAGATTTCAGCTGGAATGATGATGAAGGTAATTGATAGAAAATCTCTCGGTAGCTCTGATTTGACGATGGAAAGAGAAAGACACTGTTCATAACTATTTTTCTAAAATCAGAATATAAAAACTCTTGTGTGCATTATTCATTTTCACATTACATCCATATTAATACCGAATGAGTTCACCATGATTGATGTTATTGCAATGAATTCTAAAGGAATTAATAATGATTAGCTGCCTCTGTGAAGTGTTGCCCAGCACTTCAGATTAGTACAGTGGCTAAAAGCTGGCATACTAACAAGACTGACATGTATAGCCAGTTTTCATTCTGTGACTACTGTTCCTGATGATATTCCTTAAGTGAAATATAAAATTGAAGTGACCAGTTCTGAAGTATGAAAGTGCTATTACATTTTAATTTGGTCAGGCAGTATGACACAGATCTCCTAAAAAAACCCAAAAATAAAATAAAATAAAAAAAGCAATTGATAGAAAATACCAAAGTCCAAATCATATTGATTCACCCTGGTCCTATAGAAAACCATTGGCAATTTTGTCATAAATTTCAGCAGTACTAGGGTAGGTCCCTGAATAGCTTTTAGCAGCAATGAGAGCATTATTGTTTTGGTACCTTTCACTCCTAATAAAAGGTTCTCTATAAAATAATAAATAAATAAAAAGATAAAAGGTTCTCTAATGAAATATATAGTTTACTTTCACTTTGTTTTAAGGTAAGAGTAAACTAAGCATCATAAAGGCCAATACTCCTTCTTTTCAGATTAGTCCATGACTATATGGATCAGCATGAGACAATTAGGCCATACCTTAAAAGCTACAAAATCTTTCAACTCCAGTTGAATTCAACAGAAATCTTCAAGAATTGGTATCTTGGTGTTACATATAAGCTATAAAAACATTCTCAGGTGTTATTGTATTTTTTTTTAAGTAAATGAACATTTCAAAGGATGGAAACCCTGTTTATATATAAGTATGTTCTTTTCTATTAAGTAATATTTATAGCTATATTTATTATACATAGAAAGAGAGGAAGCAAGTGGTGAGAGAGAAAGAAAGAGGGTTGGATACGGTAAATTCAGAAATATGGAAATCAGATAGGTATTGTGGCATTTAACACTACAATAAAAACAACCCCACTCTGCCACATTCAGGTGTTCTATATCCTTTTCGATGATCTGCTAAGTTAATACAGAAATATTTCTTCCATCTTCTCCTTTTCATGTCAAGGTTTCCATGTCATTTCATTTTCAGATGGAATAATTTTCTCCTAGAGAATATCCCAGTGTTTTGATGAGTCAGCTACAGTACAATGCATTGTATTAGTTTATGCAAGGCAAAAAATGTCTGAGAATAGTTTAATGAATTCTGGTAGATAACTTGCTAGATCCAGGCCTTAGGTGTAATGTATAAACAAAGGAAGCATTTTGTGTCTCACTTACCTACAGCAAAAAAGAGATAGCATTACTAGTGTTCTGATATGAGCAAATTTACTAACATTAAAAGGACTGATATTCTTAGACATATTCTGGAGCAATTTTATATGTGAATCCAATGCATCTATATCTTACATCCTATATTGATATCTATCACAATGTAATATTTGTGAATGTGCCAAGCGTGGAGAATTAAATTAGCTGAAGTTCATCATCAGTTAATTTTAATAGGTGAATTAAGGAAGCGTTAGATAAAATCTTTTGGAGATTTTTTCCTTCTGAAGTTTGTAACCTAATGGACAGAAAAATGTATAGCAAATATTGCAGTACATTTCTTCCTGCAACAACCTATATTTTATGAGGATTACTTCTCTCTAGCTTATGGGATGGCAAAAATATTATTTCATGAATTTTAATGGAAACGTGGGTTTTCAGTGTATATTTCAGTTTCTGTGAATTGTTCTTTATGGGTTAAATGCTATATCTTTGTCAATGTTTGCAGTGGTCCTCTTAGTGCAGCAGAACTGCTATTTGGGAGTGATGTGGTAGATAAGACAATTTATGTAGCCCATGGATAGAGTTCTCAGCCTTGAAAGCTGTCAAGGAATTTCAGAGTCCTCTTGTGAGCCTAGCAAGCTGGGAAGTTGCTACGTATTTGCCATAGGATATTGGCCTTTGCAGAAGCAGAACGTTTAAACTCTGGGATAAAATCCTGTTCTCATTTGATTCTAGAATCTTCTTCTTTCAACAGACCCAGCTATTTGGGCTTACAGTGGTAAATTTGGGATGTTTTCATCCAAGGACTCTACAAAAAAAACCCTCTGTTTTTTTCACTTTTACAAAGGATTATAAAAGCATTGATGATCAAAGACAGTAGACAGGCCAAAGGCTGGAAGGGTCTCCCATATGCTAGAAATACCAATGTACTCAGTGTGGTTGTTTGATTTATGCAATGAACGAAGACAAAGACACACTAATGGAATAATTTCTAAAGAAAGCAAGATGTTATAAATATATTAAAATTGAATGTGTATTCCTTAGGTAAAAGAAGAATGCAAGGCTAATATCCTTTGCCCTTTATCCATGGAGTCAACTGCACATTGTGGAAAGTGTGACTTTGATCCTAGGGAGAATATATGTGCATGGATAAAAGGTTCACAGCGTGCTACACAAAAGGAGATAAAAGAAGGTGTGTGTCCAGTTGAAGAGGAGACTGTCTACACAGGAAGTCCCAACAAGTATTCATTTATAGGTAAGGAAAAGTGGCATATCAGATTTGTGATTTGCTAGTGTATTTAATTAGCTTTGGAGAAAAAGATGTTCTGAATGCTATCAGGTGTTCTAATTAAATGTGAAGCAATTGTAGTGAAGTAGCATTCTTTAAGAATTAATCTGTGAATCAGGACAGAAGCTTCAGGGAGCTGAAATGAGTGGTGAGAAGTTCAATGAATACCTAAGGTCTAAACTGGCTTTCACAATGGTTGTAGTACTGCTGTATCAAGAAATGGCCCTGACTAAAGGATCAACTTTCATATCTATCTATTTTTATACACAGAAAAAAAATACACAGAAGTTATTTTGTATTTTGGTAAGGCTGCGATGATCTATATGTAACTTTTTTTTTTCTAGACCTGAACCTTGAACCTTTTACCACCTATGAGTACAGGGTGGCTGCTTGGAATAGCTATGGAAGAGGCTTCAGTGAAATTAGCAGAGCTGTCACTAAAGAAGATGTACCACAGGGTTTAAGTCCACCAAAATGGTCCAAAGTGGGTAATCGGGAAGACATGATACTGCTCAACTGGGAAGAACCACTTCAACCAAACGGTATTGATTTATGTTAAAAAATATCTATCACTCAACTGACAGGGCCCAAAATCATAAATCATTTCTTAATTAATCACTAGCACTGAAATATACATATCACTAAATGCTGCAGATTGAGATAATTTTCCTTGCAAAGAACAGAGTCTAACTTCACAGAAGACAATTTAGTGTGTCTCTAAGAATTGCCCAGAAGCCTATTCTGAAAACATTTTTATTATGAAGTGGCAAATATGATCAAATCACAATCATGTCACAAGATATTTGGGGATTCGAGGGTGGGGGATGGTGGTATTTATGTTTCTTTCAGGAAATATTGCTTATGATTTTCAAACAGTGAGAAAACATGGAAGATCTTAAAAATTGAGAACTACGGAGGTGTTGATGTAGAGGCATCTGACATTAGAAGTTTAAGCAGATGATGATTACAGTGGTCACATTGAGATTTCATTTAATATTGAGTAGGTTGTTATAGTGTATCACCCAGGATTTCTCAGCTAACAAAAAGGAAAACTTTCTTTCTGCAATAGGTCTTATTATTTACTATATCATTCTCCGAAACGGAATTGAGCATTTTAGAGGAACAGAAATGAGCTTCACAGACACGAGTGGTGTCCAGCCATACCAAGAATATTCATACCAGCTGCGAGCCTGCACTGTTGCTGGTTGCACAGACAGCAGCAAGGTTAGTGAATTGGTCTTTATGGAACTGGTGCCAGAATTTTATCAGCCAGTGTGTTACCATAAAAATGCTTTTGGAAAGGTGTAATTTGAAGATGTGCTGATTATTGAGTAAGTGAAAACTATCAATAATCTTATTTGGAACCTAAGGTTGTTATAAGCAAGCAGAAGAAGGCAGCAGTATCTCAGTCTTGGCAAAGCTGAAATCGCACTGTAGGAACTGATGTTTGTTAAAGAGAAATCTGTATATGATTGAATAGAGTAAGGAATATTAAAATACACTTTCTCTAAGCCCTGAAATTAAATCTTTGCTTCTCAGTAGGAGGTCTGTAGCCTCTTCTGCCTTGGTATTTATTAATTTATCTGCTTTAGCTCTAATCTGTCAATTTGTTCAACAACCTTCTCATTCCGAGTCTCCTTCCCCTATATTACCCTTCACTGGCTTTCTGTGTCTGCACTTGCTTCAGGCTTTACGCTCCCTTTGTGTACAACGTTCCTCTGATTCAGTGTTAACCAAACAGAATCTCTTCTCTCCCTTTTTCACTGCTTCATTTCCTTTTGTATGACTTTGAACCATGGATAGCTTTCACCAGCATTACTATTTAACCACCTCTAGTTTCTATTCTGCAAAATACCTGCTTTATTAACCATTCGGAAAAACTATTTCTTAAGTGATCTCTTTTTGACAATAGTATCCATGCCTCTATGAAAATGACTGCAAGTGTAAGGTCTGTGGGGCAGAGGTGCGGAATGGCAGTGCTTGGTAATTATAATACTTATGAAATACAGGAGTTGATTTTTTTTTTTTACTTTGAGGTGTTTTTCTTATTGTTGTAAATCTCAGCCAAAACCACAGGAAAAGAAGCACTGATGCAGAGGGATGGAAATAGGTGGATAGTTCTTTACCTGCACAGAGACCTGTGGTCTAAAATCTCAGTAGGCACAATTGTTGCAGCCATTGACCTGAGCTAATAGATCCTGCTTATTTCTCTTGCCTGTAATAAGGAGTTTACTCTTGCAAACACTGAAGTCTGAAAATAGAGACTGATTCCACCAAATGCACTAAGACAATATATTATAGAGGAGGCACATCTTGTATTTACAGCACTATATAAATACTTTATGGTGGTAATAACAGAAAAAGAAAAGTGAAAAAAAAAAAAAAGATAAAAAGAACTGACTCATTTATTAAAACAGTGTTATTTGAAAGTGGGAGTATCAATAGAAAACAAGCTTTTTTTTAAGTTATTCTGTGTTTCAAAATCCTTGGCTTCCTTACAAAAATATGGAGTTGCAAATAACTACAATAGAGTTCAGATTGCATGGGATATATGGAGGCTTAGTCCCATGTTTACTAGTGCTTAAAATATATGAAATCAGGCAGTTAAAATGCAGAGACACTGACAAACCATATGGAAGAGAGTTATCAAGAGTTTTCAAGCAATACAGGTTTTGTTGTTTCACCCTGTTCTATACACTGCAGCTAAAACATGGTGAACCTGTTGTGATAAATTGTAGACATAGACTTATGTAATATATTCAAGGTCAGATTTCATTGTGAAAAAGGAGGAAAAAAGTAACTAGTTCTCCAGGCCCTTAGTAATGATATGCCAGCCCAAACAACATTTTAAAACAAAAGTGACATTCTCATTGATCATGGTATCTAGTGTACTATTGCATTAAATTACTATTTAATTCATATATCTTCAGGTAGTTGCAGTCACTGTCCAAGGAGTCCCAGAGCATGTTCAGCCACCAGACGTCAGTACTTTGAACTCAACATCATTACATTTAAGCTGGATTGCACCCAAGAAATCAAATGGTATCATCAGAGAGTACCAGATCAGTCAAGTAGGGAAAGGACTTATATACACTGATGCTGCAAGCAGAATGCAGTACACACTGTCAGGTAAGGAAGCAGAGCTATCTGACAGGCTACTGTCCTGTCATTAAGATATAAGACATTTTAATGCATTAAAATGGTACTTGTCATTAACTTTTAAATCCCCAGTACTGTGCACAGTTTAGAATTCCTGTTCATGACTTTACATGTCTTTATTTTTTTTAATTTCTTTCACTTCTGACTGATGTTTGTTAAAATATTAATAGATTTAATTTCAAAATTTTAAAATAAATCTATGCATTTCAAGATACATGCTTTGTGGTGTGCTTGAAGTCTCAGACATTCTGTGTAGGCTTGCCATCCCCTCACATTGATTCAAGTCACTCTTTTACCATGATTAATGGGCAATTAGTGCTGCAGTGAATGTGAAGTAGTGTAAAAGTAGGAAGGATTTGGTACTTTATGCTTGAAATAAAAAGGAAAGGAAGACAGGAAGGGAAAGATCCTGGATTCTGCTAATAACCGTATTTTACTTATATCTTTTTTCCCAAATCTTTAGTGACATTTCACTAGAGCATGTGTATCTGAAAGAAGCTTTAGTCAAGGGAGTTTGGAGTAAGATTTGACTCAGACATCACACGTATTGTTTTCACATAATCAGTTTTTACTTACATTGGAATACACTGAAGCAAAATTATTCTTAGAAATGTTTCTATTGAACACAAAATGGGAATATTAGCATTCTGGGATATCTTTTTTCACTCTTTGACCTCAAATTGCTCATTGAATTCTTGTAGCTATGTTTCTTAGGAATTCATAAGCACATTATTTTTTTCCTTTTTTTTTTTTTAACTCAAGTAGGAAAATTGGGGCTTTATATGCTATACACACCATATAGTAGCCACCCAAAGAACCTATGGCACATAAAACTTATACAGCACGTATGGCACTTTTGACCACTCCTCAAAGCATGAATCCTGAGTCAGTGTGGATCCCATAGCGCTTAAAAAGAGTCCTTCCTTGCTGTTGTCACTCAGAGAGGAAGAATTGCTGTTCCTCTTTCACAATATCATATTCAAGTGTGAAATTCATCAACTGTATATTACACCTGTCTTCATACTTGGTGCTTCTGGGCATCAGATACTCACTGAGTGTGCCAGTGAGTGACACATGTTTTACAACTGCTGTTGTAAGTTTAGATGGTAAAGAACACCTACCAACAAGGAATGATTTATTAAACCTATCGAAAAAGATTTCTCATGCTCGTACTTCCTTCCCCAAAGCCAGTTATACCTCCAGAGTAACTGAGACTTTAATGCAAGCCCTACTGTTTTTCTTACCAGCTGGAAGAGAGGCAAAACGCAATTACCTACTCAGAAACAACAATCATTTTTCCTTTTGTGTGCCTGTTCTGATAATCCACTGTCCAGTGCTGCCATGTTAAGCCAGGAGTGAAATAAGTGCTTATTTCTCCTGGCAGTCATAATCAAATGTAGTGCTGTTTTTTTCAGGAACTTCCTTGGGTAATGTGGAATTCATGGCAGTGATTTAGCAATGTGTTAATTATTGCTCTCTAAATTAAAATAATAAGATAAAACTATCAAATTGATTTCAAACATAATCTTAAATATTTGAACTGCTGTCTCATTCCCTGTGGATGTATGTTTTTGGTTTTCTCTCTTTTCTTTCTTTGTTTCCCCCCCCCCCAAAAAAAACCCTGCTTTTCCCTGAGCAACAGTTGAACATTAATGAAGCTGTAGCATTACCATTTCTTGAGACATTGAATCTAGGGTCTTGCAAATAACAGACAAGCAGGCTAGCACCTTGCCACTGCACCATTGTCTTGCTGCTTATTTTTAATTACATCAAAGCTTTGGAAACATGATCCCACAAATGCTTTGTGGGAATAGCGGTGAATGTGCTCATCATGTGAAATCCATAAATTGCTTATAATCCTCTCAAGATGTTAAAAAAAGCATTAAGTAATTGAAGACAGGAAGTCCTCAGTTAATTATTTAGAGGTGTTATCAATGCTTTAAGCAAACTGAAGCATTTTCTGCTATCTCACTGAGTTGAATGCCACTGGGACCTAGGGGCAGCAGCCATCATCTTCTCATATTCTGTAATGCAAACAGCACATGGCAGCTTGTCAATAAAAGACCTTTTTATATCATTTATTACTGAACACTTCCACTACTCTGTACAGAACAATTTGGATGACAGTTATGGCATTGTTTCACTTTGTGTTACTACTACTTTACAAATGGGCCTGCTAATGCTTTGCAGTGGGGGCCAGACAGAGGGTAAAACTGAAGAAAATAATTAGGGGAATAGTAATTGAAAGCTAAGAGTACCCTCTTCAGCAGCAGCAGGTGGGTTTATAGCAAAGATTCTTCTCAACTTCTCTTTTTTAATACACTAACGATAATATACCAAGTAAGTGGCTTTATCAAGAATTTCAGAGATCAGTTATCTTCAGGTAAAAGCTGAGCAAGATCATTGATGCTTATTTTGGTAAAAGAAACAAGATTAAGAAATACTTTATGATTTAATAGTTTGAAATTATTTCATCTGAACATACTGGGCATTTCATGGTAGTGAAAACTAAACCAACACAGAAATGTTGTCACTGGTCAACTCTGTCTCTGTGCAGCACTGAATCATCAGTAATATTTATCTAAAGGAAACCCGCGGGGGTGGAGGAGTTGTGTGAGGCTGTGGTCAGCAATCTGGCATCCTCCTGAGAAAAAATCCTACGGCTGGGCCCAGGAGTGTTATCTGGAGGGCTAATTACTGACCTTGCTGGAGCCATACCCATAAATGGAGACAAACAGTATCAGAAGGAATTGATTTGGCTAATAGAACAATACACTTTTTAAAAAAACACTGTTTCAAGCCCTTTGGCAAATGACAAATGCCACAATAACAAAAAAGACTGTTTAAAAAAATAAAATAAAATTAAAAAACATTAAACACCCTACACATACACAATTATAGACTGAAAAAGAAAAGGAGAAGTATCCTCTAGGGAGTGATCAAGCAGAGAAACTGGAAAAGCAAAATGCTGTTTATGTTTCAAGATTATCTTACTTGTTATTTTTATTATTAATTCCATACATAGATTTGCACAGAGCTTTCCAAAGCATGCATAAGACAAGGTGTTTAATGTAATTTAATAATCTAAGTAAAAATCTGCTGCCATGTTCCCTGTATGATTAGAGGTTTCAGGTATCAAAATTTCACCAATAAATTTAGCGAAACCATATGCTCTTTTTTTTAATTCTCATTTTTCTCTTTAAAGCATAGTTGTAAATGAGTATTGCTTTATTATGCATGTTTCCTTTAAAAGTGAACATGACTCCCTTTAGGGGAATTCAAGTAATTTGTTGCCACAGTAATCTTTTCTATCCTGAAATGTTAAATACTTGGCTTTCCTCCATGCCTTTGCCTTTCTCTAGTCTGCAACTGTCATTTTCTCCCTTCTTACTTTTATACACCGTGTTCAGATGATTTTTCTTCTCTTACAGTTCGTTATTAGGTTACAGCCAGAGCTGTCCCCCTGAGTCATCTCTTTATTTTCTTTCGCTCACATCTTCTTCAATTTGTAAGCAGCCTGCATGTCTTCCATTCAGTATTTTACCTTTCTACATAATTGTTGCTTATTCTTTCTATTTGTTTGCAATATATTTTAATTAGAATATCTTAGTACTTCATAAACAAAGATCTTGCCCAGTTTGGTTTTGGGTTTTTTTTTTTCGTGTTGCAGAAGTGCATTGTTCTTGTAATTACAGTTAAGCACATGAGCTTCATTTTAAGTATGTTACTAAGGTCACAAAGCCACATGCTTAAAAATTGACCTGCATAGTATGTATGAATTGACCTGCATAAGCCAAATTCAGCCTTTTGCACACAAGCAGTTTGCATTACATAGTAGTGTGGTCATTTGTACATAGTGATAATGCCTCATACAGTCCAAAATCTGTGCCTCTTCCAGAGAGGAATAAAATGAAATTTAAAAAAAAAAACAGGCTTCTCTACGTAGGACTTCTACCTCAGCTTTTGCTATGTTTGGTAGGCTTATTGTTTTCGTGGATGGTCCTGATTCTGCATCTACCTCGAGCTAGGTTTCCTTTCTGCTCTGGAGAAGTGAGGGAGGTCCGTTCATACATGCCTGTGGATGGTGTGAATCTGCAGCACAGCACGGGAGGCAAGAGGGATGGTGCCAGGTCAGAGGGATAAAATATGGATTGCTGAGGGGCTGGTGGCATTGGCTGCCAAGAGGAAGAAAGGAGAAGGGGCAGTGTCCCAGGAGGATGGCCAAGTGGAAGCACACAGGGCTGCAGTGAATGAAGTGTGGAATGACATGGAGTAGAGACCGTCTCTGGATGCAGGCAGTTGGCTTCTGTCACCCAGGGCATTCATGTCTGTTCAAGTTGTGGTGCTGAGGAAGGCACATCTCAGGCTGTCACAGCTTGTCACAAGTTGTGCTCAGATATGGAAAGTTTTAGATAACACCAGGTACTCTCACAGCCAGGTCTCAGGCATCCCAAATGGCCTCCTGGCAGGTCCAGGGAGCTTTCCATTTCTCACAGTCTCTTTGAGTTAGCATCCTGCTTCTGAGAGAGAGCATTCTCATTCTTTCTTTCTTTCTTTCTTCTTTTTTTTTTTTTTTTTTTTTTTTTTTTTTTTTTTTTTTTTTTCCTTTAATTTTTTTTTATTCTTCTGGTTCTTTATTGAGCCATCTGCAGTGCTCAGCTGGTTGGTGTTAGTGAAGCAACTGTGCACTCTAGGGGTGGACACCCGAAAAGAAGTCTTGAATTACAATTAGGCAGACTAGAGGCCTCATGGTGGAGGGAATTTAAACTGTGCCACAGACCCTGTATACAAAGGGAGTCAATTTGCATTGCTACCAAAGGAATTTCCTAGTGTATGAGTGTTCAGTTTTACAATCTTCAATTTTTTCTATTTTTCTGTATAATTTGCTTCTGTTGTACTGTTTGTGCTCTTCACATTGAGGAACAGGAAAGTTTTAAAAATATATTGTGAGGTGTTAATAAAAGAGTCCTTGAAAACAGGCAAGAGAGACATTTCCAGTGTCCATGCCTGCTAGTATATTTTTTAAGATGAACTTAGAGGAATACCCAAAAGAGCATTTTAGCAGAGACCCTGTAGCCTGGGCTGGAGGCTGCCAAAACTCTGTAACCCACCTCTGTGAAGCAGAGTGATCAGCAGCTAAAGCTGAGCTCTAATATATGCTTAAAATAGACTCACTGAGGTCTGCATCTTTGATCATTTAGCTGTAAGAAGCCTTCAGTGGGTGAAAATATTGCTATTTTCAATACTTAGTATCTTAACGAAATTTTGAGTACAATTTTATGAGGAGTCCCAAAGTCAAGTTCTTAAGCTGCAGGCAACCTGATGGCAAATCCAAAGTCATGGATACATAGCACAAGGATGTTTGAAAATTTCCAAGGAAATGTCAAAGCAATATATTCTCTTCTAGTCTTGTTTAAGGATGTCCAGCATAGAAGGTTTGAACTGAAAATTCAGATTAAAAAAAAATTACAAGTAACTGAAATTAATGTCTTGTAATGGGGAGGGCTTGGTTGTCAGCCCTACTCCTAACTGCTTTATAGCATTTACAGTAAAATCTTGCAACAAATAGGAAAAAAGAGAGGAAAAATTTGAATGGATAGAAGTTGAGAAGGGGGCAGGAAGACAATATCTTTGGACTTCTTTGCATTATAGCAGAAAATTCCAAGTAAGAGTATTTTAATATCTTTTCTTATTGTTGTGAATATATTTGTAATAAATTTTCAAAACATTTCAGGTACTTCTGCTTTTCCAGTTCAAAACTCTAAGCAGTTATACTTTCAGGTGCTTATCTGTAGGAAACCTTTGAACTTCTATGGCCATTACCAGTGATGGAGATCATGTCTGTGCCAAGAATGTTCAGATGCTTTCCATTTAATTTTTTTACCATTTTGTACAGACAAAAGTATAGGTTTAAAACCCCAAACCAACCCATTCAAACCCAGAGATAACTCCAAAAGACTACCACCTTAGAGACTGGGAAAATTTTCAGATGTTAATATGGCCTGATATATGGACTGTTATTACTATGCTGCAAGTGCCATCTAAGTTAACTGGTTTGAAGGTAATTCAAATATGTCTATCTATATGAGGGGCATCCATTGCAGCACAGTCACATTCCATCTGAATTGTTTTGTCATGTCTTTTAAACTGGTAGGAGAAGATATAAATCTAAATTAGCTAGATTTCACCATTTTAATATTATTCAGATGTAAAATAAGAATGGTTCTTATTTTATGCTTGCCAAAAATACAGAAAGTTAACTTTTAAGTCCAGTAACTTTCTATATAGTGATACAGTTCTTGGGATATCTGATGTTAACATTTCATTCTAAACCCTGTTTGCTCTTTCTAGGTCTGCAACCATACACTAATTACAGCTTTGTGCTTACTGCATGCACATCTGCTGGGTGTGCTTCTAGTCAGCCACTTTCAGGTCAAACTTTACAAGCTGCTCCTCATGGTAAGGAAAAAAAGATGTTTGAATAGAACTGCAAAGAGATTATTATATGGGCTTGTATTTTCTGATGGTTTAACAAGGTGCAAAACTCCACTACAATCTATCAAGCTATCATATACAAATTTACACAGGGGAGTCCATCGCCCTAGGAGAATTTGTATTTTAACACACTTTATACTGACTGCCTGGCACTGTATTTATACTTTTTTTTTTTTTTTTTTTTTTTTTTGATAGTTTCCCCATGTTTATCTTTGCATTAGAAATTTTAGAATTAGCAGATGCATGTTTTTTAAAAGCACAAATAAATATGCAGAGATAATTGGGCATGTGAAGGCTGCAGCCTTTGGCCCTGTTCTCCGTTAATCTGTACCTTGTTTAGTTGGTTGCACAGGATATAGGTTAAATTTGGAAAGTGTGTTAAATTCTGCCATTCTCTCTGGCAATGTTTTATGCTTTAGTTATATTGCTGAAAGCAACAACACAAGCTGTGGGAAAGGAATAAAAAAATCTATGTCTCTATCATAAAATTTAAAATCATATCATTGTGATGTTAATAGGGGTATGGCCAAACCCTCACCATATCATAGTCAGTTCAACAGAAGTGGAAATCTACTGGAGTGAACCAAAGAAACCCAATGGACTCATTACTGAGTATCGATTATTTCGTGATGGAGAACAGATTTTCCTGGGTCGAAGTGCAGACCTGAATTTCACAGATGTTAACCTGAAACCTAACACTAGGTAAGACGTGGGAGAGCTCTGGTAATATGTGAAAGGTGCTCAAAATACAGGTAAATATGTGAAATGTACAAAATATAAGTTGCTCTCTTAACAAAAGAAAAACTTCTTACAATGTTATTCCATTACTGAAAAAAATGGTAGATTGCATTTAGGAGGCTTCCAAATTTCCGGATTTTAGAAAGCCTTATTTAAAGGACTTCTTTTTTTTATTTTTCTGAGAAATAGATCATTCTGTTTCAAAGAGGGGAAGACTTTTTTGTTTTCCTTCAGTGTTTTACTGATAGGTTGTTTTTTTCCTTCATGGAATATACTTAGAAAAAAATTAAGTCTTTATACGGCAGACAGCAGCGTACATGTTTTATGACGTTTCTGTCCATATTGAACATAGTGGCTCAGAAATAGCAGCTGCTGATATTTTTATAGAAGGCATTCCAAAATTGATTTTGACACTTTCAGGATCAGTACTTCTCTCCCTTATGTAAGCTAATGTGAATTTTAGAATTAAGTTATTATGATAAGTAAAGAGTTACTTTTCTCATATTAAGAAACCTTAAAGGTGAAAATCTTCACTAATGAAGCATTTGTAGCACTCTTTGTATAGACTGCTTTAAATTGGTGAAAATGGAAATGTTCTATTACTGGTATGCCTAAAGCTTCTAACCATAGTGTCTACTGATCTTTTTGTGTTTGCACAGATATGTTTACCAGATGGAAGCGAGCACTTGGGGTGGCAGCAACACTAGTGATAAATATGTTATACAAACACCAGTAGGAGCACCAGAGAAAATTCATGTCCCATATAACGTCACAGTAATTGATGCATATTCTATATTTCTAGCTTGGGATGTGCCAGGTAAAAATGTATTTCAGTGTAGTACTTTGTAGTAAAATGAAAGGATGGAAAAATTAGTATACTCAGACAGGCAGCTGAATCATTCTGATATTTTTATTATTTGTATTTGGGCTTAGTATTTGTGTGATTTAAATAACCAGTATCTAAAGCTGTTTCTTTCTTGTGACATAGTATTTTATTAATATTGACCTATATACTTGAAATAGGTATTGTGAGGATTAGCTGATCAAAAATCCATGTTAATTTGATCTTGTAAACTATTACTGAGTGCAAGTATTAAGGAAACAAAAACCAATTATGCTGAAAATGAGTTTTCCTTTCAGTTCAGTTTAGTTCAGTTCTTGTTCAGACCAACTTGAGTTATCAATGGGGAACCATGCCAACCTTTTTGGGTTGATGATATCTTGATAGCTGTCCTAATTAAAATGTCCCATTGTCCTGCATCTATACAATGTTGAGGTCCCTTAAAAAAAATGTCAGTGTGACACAGAGATCCTTTGCTAGGATTGAGTAAATTTTATTCATCAGAGCACCATATTGTTATGTTGGCAAGTTATCTTGCAGAGGGTGGGTCACCAAAAGGCCCAAAAATGTTTTCCCTCTTGTTATTCTTCTCCTGAACATCACCAGGTTGTCTGGGTGGGCTACAGAGTTAGGCTAAGGAGGAATAACTGAATAATAGCATCTTTGTATATGAGAGGCTGTGCTCTGTATTATTAATATAGATCGTAACTAAAGTGGCTGGTGTATTTTACTGATGTTCTAAAAATTATATGCTGTAGTTATTGTGCAACAATGAGAGCAATGTAAATGAATAGTTTTCTGTCTCGTGTAATTAATCTACATCAAGGTGTTTTCCAGTTTCTAGATATCCTCTTTCTCTTCAGTTAAAATGAGGTAATTTTTTTTAGAAACTTCAGATATTTGCCTGTTCTAATAACAACAATACTTGTTTTATCAGTGAACTCAGGGAATTCTTTGATGTCTTCCTTCTTAATTTTTTAAGATGTTATTTCCTTGCATAGCAGCCACAGTAGATTCAATTCACATTAAAAATAAAGTCACCTAGAAAAAATATTTTGCCTTCAAGGCTGGTATTGCAAGCATTGTGGCAGTGCTTAGCAACATTCACCCTACCCATTTAAGCAATGACTAATAAATCTATAATACCCTGAGCTGTCAATCTTTTAGTTTTCAGAAGCACACAATCCATTATAGAAATGCTATAATATATGAAAAAGATTAAAATCTTAAATTAAACTTTTACCCCTACTGCCTGAAAGGATTTAGAACCCAGCAGAAGGCAGGTGAATTCGAATGGCATATAATCTACAGTTGGTTTTATTGGAAAGTGACTCATGCTGTATTATAGTTTTGATAATAAATGTAATTTAATGTACGAAATATTCAGCAGCATTATAAATAGATTTAAAACATAATATACTGGAAAAGTGTGGGCTGGTGAAGAGTGTGATGTTTCCCAGAAAAGCTTGTCCTTGTTGTTCTAGACTTTTTTTTTCCAGCTGCTCAAATTCCTGTTACTCAAAGTTAAAAGCCTGCAAGGAGAATCAGGATTTGTGTAGTACATTTGGATCTGTTGCAATTAAGATTTTTGCATACAAAGGTTCATGTATTCCTAAAACCACATAATCAGAGAGATGAGGAGGAGACTGAATATCATGGCTCTGGAGAGAATGCAGGTCTGATGTATTCATACAGCTCTAGGAATGATTCTCAGCCAGAGGAAAGCACATGTCCTTGTTTCCAGTTCTGGAACACACCTTGAACATTTATCTCACTTTTGTGGATATTTGGTGACTCAGTTCCTTCCTCTTTGCTTTCCTGTTGTGGAGCCAATTATTTAAAGTTTCACATGTGAATCACAGATCGTTTTTCATGCAGTGCCCCTGCTGGGTATACAGCAAAGCAAAATTTGCTGCTTCTAATATTATAGTAACTCAGAGCCACAAGCCAATCTTTCTTACAGGAATGGGGAGTACTAACAGCAGAGAAATGTTGCTAAATGCTATTAAATGATACTAATGCTTCTAAAAGAAGCCCTGTGTGCAGTAGCATAGTATATGCAAAAACTAGGAAATTAATTCTTGACTTTTCATAATCTTGCTTCATGCTTATTCTGAGTCCTTTGGTCTTCAAGTGCTTTTTTCTCAGAAGAAAGACTGCGGGGGATGCAGGTGGAGGTTTATTTTGGAGGTTTTGATCTTCTGGAATGGCATACATCCCATTAAAAGGTCCTATGCATGCAGACTTCTGGGGCCACATGCATCCCAAATTTGGGAGGGTTGGCCAAAAGAGTCTACAACTTGTTAGCATTATTTATGTCATTATGCATGGAGCTGTTGTTTTGTTGGGGTTTTTTCCTTGATCTGTTTTCCTATGTATATGAATCTGTATTTCTCAACAGGCAATACTGATATAATGCAGGTTTACCTTGTAAATCTAGAATGTAGCTTTTATTATAAGGATTCGTAGTCTCGGCAGTCCCTTGGACCAGACGTTTGTTTTAATTGATATAGTCTTCATGAAACAAAGGGATTTTTATTGAGTAGTTTTTGATAAGAGGTTAGTTAGTCATGGTGTCTTCCTGTCTGTGCATATCAGGGACACTTTGGCATTCTGTCTTCTTATCTGCTGTAATAAATACAGATCAAATATTCACCCTCAGGATTTATTATGGGCATCATATTACACAGACCTTCGTTTTGATGGCTTTAATTATAATATTCAGCATCTGTAATGTTTCAAAGTCTTGTGACTTTATAGATATTTAGCATCTCAAAACTCCTGACTGACCTAAATAGCAAGGTGGCTGAGTAGTGGTTAAAATGTTGCATTCAGAAAAATATTTGACACACCTCACTCACTATAGAAAATAGGACTTCATTTTCTGGAATAGGTATCCCATTCTCTTGTGTTGCATTGCCTCAGTGCGTAGACTTCAAAGGTATGGAACATTTGACTGATACATTACAGAAGGATATGTTACAATTACTTTGAAACTATTAATGCCATGAAGAGAAGACAGAAATCTGAATGGACACATCCCCACCAGGTAATTCTTCATAAAATTATCCATAAATGTTATTGATAGGTGGGGAGGTAGCCATCCTGCATTGCAACTCATTGCCAACCTCACTGGTCCTCACTGGGGGCCTTATTCTTCTAGATATCTTCAGTTGCTTCTGGTGATACCATGGAAGCTGGACACACTCAAAAAGAGAATCCTGTCTTTTGCTCCTAGGTTACTTGCTTCATATGCTAATGATCATCTAGATTAAAATGTCTTCTCTCATCATGTTTTAACACTACTTTATCGATCTCTGGGTTTGCTTATCAATTAGAATCAAAGTCACATAACATGTCTGGATTCTTCCTTTATTATTCTTGGGCTCAAATTTGGTATTTGAATGACATTTATTTGTTTCTTAGCTTTGTCCTTAGCTTACCCATCTGACCTGCTATCTCCTTTCTTGTGGACGAAGAAAATTTTTTGCTAAACCAGTGTTACATTTCCTCATTTTATTTTCTCATGGAAGCTCTTGTTTGCTCTGTATAATTGTAGGACAAATATTTCAAGCTCAGTGTCCAAAGTTCTTTATCTGGAAATCAGTCAGCATCTCCAGCTCTTACTGTCTTTAAAGTCTTGTTGGAAATCCTTGATACAAACAGAATGAGATACCTGGATATTTGAATCTTAAAATAAATACTTAGGAAGTCAGTTTTTTAATTTTATTTTATTTTGTGAGAATAAATATTAAAGTTAAATATTAAAATACAACTTAACTCCTACTTGTTTATAAATACAAGATATGATGTTTTTACTTTAGTATTTGTTGACTGTAAGTGAAACAGTTCAACTGTTCTGCTTTGATTGTGTTTGATTTGGTTTCACATAATACTAAAGAATTTTTCAGCAGTTGAGCTCCGACAGATTTTAGAGACCAGTTTGTAAGCAGACTGTGGCTTCTTCCCCCCAGTTCTAACCATCTTGTGCTGCAGATTGTGTTTTATGAGCTACCCCAGTTTTGAAGTGTGCAGAACCATCAAACATGATTTTCAGGATTTTGCAAAGGATTGTCCATTAAATGTTATCCAAATATGCATACAAAAAACCCTAGGTTTAGTTTGATTGACTTGTCCCGTTGCAAAATGTGCACCTGCTGTGAAATGAAGTCACAGAGAAAAAAAAAAAAAAAGCAGAATAATTTAAGTTTTTTATTTGTAAAGATAATCAGGGTTTCTCTGATTACATCTTAACTTCATAAATGTTAAATAACCTATCAGCATCTAGTTGTTGTAAATTATGAAAAAGTGTATTGCTGGGAATATTAACCAACTGAGTCCTTGTTCTTTAGTGAACATGAAAATGTGTTATGGCAGGTTGTCATTGTGCTCATGGTAACTTTGACACCAAATAACAAAACTGCCATTTGCTCTTAGGGTAAACTGGTTCACTTGTGCTTTTAAGGTTCCTTTTATACTGACATAAATTTATGAACTATGGAACTAACCAAGTCTTGTGGTTTCCCAGCTGACTTTAACAAATATGCCCATTTCATTTCCTTCAGTCATCAGAGCACTCAAGGTAGTAGTTTCAGACTGGCTGCAGCTGCTGAAGGCTGTTCAGGAAGAAAGCGCTTTCTTGACAGGTTTCTGTGTTGTATGAGTATATATTTTTTATTTTTCAGGTTATAAAATGATTCTTTTATCTTAGCAGTCAATGAATTTCAGCAAATTGTAAAAATATTTCCATTGGATATTGGAATTTTTTTGATGTTAACTTTGTTTTATATACAATTTCATTTTCACTTATTGAGACTATTATCTCCTGATCATATGTATTATTGGTACAATTCCTAACATATTTCTAACCTCTAGCAAAGATTTTGGGTTTGGTGAGGGTTTTTTTCAGCATTTCTGCTGAGATATGGACATCTGTGTTCTTTGATGCATACTTATACCTGTATTCAGCTGCCTTTGTATTTAATCTTCCATGGGAAATCGAACATTCTGAATAGTTTCAAGTTCAAAGGTTTGTGGCAAATTTTGCCTAGAATAAATGCACTGATCAGATATACAGAAGTGTCACTTTCATATGATAGTGGGATTTTCTGGCTGAAATATCTGGTCTGTTGTCAGATCTGGAGAAGGATACCTTAACTCCAAGATTAGAGAAAAGATTTCAATTTGATGTGCTGTCTTTCATTTTAAGCTCCTAAATTCAGATATTCTGTTGTGTAACAGGTGCTCCAATTATAGGGGGGGGAAAAAAAAAAAGCTCATTTAGCTGTAATATATATCTTTAACTAGAGGTATAGTTATACACTGTACACTCAACTTCACTCTTCCAGTGCATTTAATCTTCCATATATTACAGACAAAAAATAATTTTCTTTGTTGCTGTAGAAGCCATCTACTTCAAGATCACCTGACAGAGGTTTACATAGATCTGTTGGAACGAGTCTAGAGGAGGGCCACAAAGATGACCCAGGAGCTGGAGCATCTCTGCTACAAGGAGAGGCTGAGGGAGGCTGGGATGGTTCATCCTGAGGAAGAGAAGACTCTGGAGGGACCTTGTAGCTGCCTTCCAGGACTGAAAGAAACCTGCAGGAAGGCTGGAGAGGGACTTTTCATAAGAGCGTCCAGTAGAGGAAAAGGGAAAATGGTTTCAAACTGAAGAACAGGTTTAGACTGGATCTTAGGAAGAAGTTCTTCAGTATGAGGGTAGTGAGACTCTGGAACAGGCTGCCAACAGATTTTGTGAATGTCCCCTCTTTGGAGGTGTTCAAGACTAGGTTGGATGAGGCTTCGAGCAACCTTGTCTAGATGAGAGGTGTCCCTGCCCATGGCAGGGAGATTGGAGTAGATGATCTCTTAGGTCCCTTTCAACATAAGCCATTCTATGATCCTGCGTGACTTTAAAAGTTGTGTTTCTATGATTCTATTCTTAATTATTAAATTTTGGTGTTTTCCTCAAAACCTTTACAGTGAAAAAATATACAGCGGGATTTTTGCATTCTCTGTCTCCTTTCTTCACCTTTTCCAATGACTAATATCAGTATCTTTTTTAGTTCCTGAGCAGTCAAATAAGATTGAAGGGATGCTTCCACTTCAGGGCTATTGCTTCAGCCTTTTACTGTAATGGCATTTCCTTTGTCTAGCATCTAGTGAGGCAGCAGCATCTTATTTCTGTGGGATTTTTATGTCCTGTTTTTCTTCTGAGAATTGTAAAAACTTTGTATTTCAAAGATTTTTCTGATCTTCCAAAATACATCAGTTCTTTGTAATTTGGAATATCTCTGATTTCCAACTTCTTGCAAACTTCTTGTGGAAAAAAATGCTCTTTTTAGCTTCCAGGTAATAGTAGGTCATAGTATCAATGTAGATACTTTACCAGAAAAAAGGACCAAAACCACTATTAGGAGAAAGAATGGAGTTATTTTCCAAAGTTGCAAACGGAAAGATTCTCAAGATTTGGAAAGCCATGTTTATAGACATCTGGTTCTTGGTGCAATTACAAAGACAGCTAAAGTAGGTCTTCTGTGGAAAGAGATATATTCTCTTAAGAACCTTGACTCATTTCAGAAAGGTATTCTCTCGATTTTGAATTTTGTTCTTTCTTAAGACTATGCCTTATATGATTGCAGAATGAAGGAAACACTGGACAGATTTTTCTTTGTATTCTCTTGGTTTTATGAAACTTCTTCTGTCTGCATAGAACAGTATAGAGTGGAAAAAAAAATAAAAAGCATACAGCCCATTTCCTAATATGAAACCAAATCAAGCCAATCAAAAAAAACCAAAATCAACCCTGAGAAATGGGAGGAAACAAGATACAGGAACCTCTGCCAATCATTCTGAGGGGATGGCATATGGCTTAGCATGCTCTTGGGGAAAAGCTGATTTTTCAGCTTCTCAACCAGACTGGAAAATTAGGAATTGACAGCATGGGAGGGAATAGATGGTGGGAATGGGGGGAAATGTCTGGAATAAAACAAAATAGTAAAAACTGGGGGCTTTTTCTTCAACTAAAAACTGATAGTTTGGAGTTTTTTATCAGTTAAAATGATGTTTCTTGGTTCAGGCTAGTGTTTTGTAGTTTACTGGTAAGGCAGGCTAAGGACCTACATTCGACTACTGCTGCTGGGCTAACAAGGGATAATTTGCTAAATGGTGGCAATTCACTTCTTTGATCATATGGCTCTATATTCAAACAGCAGTGCTGCCCCTCCAAAACAAAGAAATAAAAACTGCTTGGTTCCCAATCATAAGGTCACTCCTCTTCTCAAGAGTAGCAATTGCAACATGGTCGTTGTTTGAAATTAATTTTGATTTTTAACTAAGAACTGTAACATCTGTCTTCCAGATGTGATCTGCAGATGGATCTATTCCAGTTTATCTTTAAATAGTTTTAGTTTCTGAAAGAGGCAGTAGGCAAAACCTCCAGAGGGGGCTTACATTTAAAATTGCATATGATGAATGCTTCTTTGAAGTTGTCCTGCACTGTTGTATTTCAGATAATCACTGGTTCTTCTCTGTTTCACAACAGGGATATTCATTGTCAATGTGCCTTTGGAATACAACATCCTACTGAATGCAAGTAGTCCCACTCTGCTGGTGAAGCCAGTAGGTCGAGCACATTTTGCTTTGGTTGATGGCCTAGATCCTTACACCCTGTATGAGATAAGAATACAAGCATGCCAGAATGGTAAGATGATTTTAGAAGACTCACCTCTGTGGCTAGAAGGGAGTGGACATTTTCCAAATAGATTCAACTCAGCAAAACAGATTAAATCCTCTGTCTGCATTGGAGTATAGTGTTTGCCTACCAAGAAGAAAGCCTAGCACTGAATGAAGCATTAAATATTTCTGCATGTTATATCGTTAATATTTTATACAGAGATTTTAAAAATGCATTTTAGGGAATATGTGCCATTTTATTGAAAACTCTTCCCAAATAGCTTAACTATTTTTTTAAATGTGCATACAGAACAAAGTTCTGTGACTGTTCACCAACAAGAAGTGGTGATCAAAAAGACAAGAGAAAGGAGCCCAAATATTAACAAATTCCTTGACTTTAATGGAAATTTTCAAAATCCTATTGCAATAAGTCTTTCTAAAATGACACCTTGGAACCAATTCTCTTCTCACCTGCCCTGGTGAAAATTAGGAGTAATTCATCACTGTAGCTGCAGTAATTTAAATGGGTGTTTAATAATGAAATTAGGTGAAATGAGGCACCATTTCACCAGGAGCTTCTTTACTTGACATTCATTTCCTTTTACTGTATTATCTGGTCCTTGTGGTACCTTACTTTAGGAGTGTTCCATCCTGAGCTCCATTGCAAAGAAAAGTTCATGCTCATGAAAGACATGGGAATTCTGGCACTGCCATCCAAGCATGTCAGTGATGTCCACATTAGCTACTTCTCATGTTTCTCTCAAAAGATCTCACTGCCTTAAACCCCTTTAACTCATACTTCTTTTCCTGGTGTGGGTACATTTTTGTACATTATGGAGACCATCATGGGATCTCAAAGAGATTTGTGGGGGCAATGTAACAATTGAGACTAGACAGTTTCTGAAAGGAAATTTAAATAATTTAATATGGGAAAGTATTAAGAATACATGAAAATTTTATTTTATTTCTTTGTTTTATCAAAACTCATGAAGTGCTGTCTTGTCTTTGCTTTCTTCGGTGATTTGCTGCTTTCATATAGTAAGTCTTGCCATCATATAGTTCATTTGGAAAGGATGTAGTCGTTTACTTGTATTTTGATTTTTTAAAATGACTTTTTTTGAGGAAGAAACTCTCATCACTAAGCAAAATTCTGACTTTGTAGGTGGCTGTGGAGTGAGTGGTCAAACATATTCAAGAACTGCTGAAGCACCTCCTAAAGAATTGAGCCCACCTTTCATTAAAGCACTGGGATCTGCACTTGTAGAAGTAAAATGGGCACCGCCTGAGAAGCCAAATGGCATCATTACTAACTACTTTATTCACAGGTAAATGTTTTTATCATCTCATATTCTTAGTCTTATTGAATAGTTCATTTCTTTATTCCTTTATATACCAGAAGGTGAAAAAAAAAATGCAGAAATAGAGGGTGAAAAAATATATATTGCATTTCAGAAGTTGAGGTAGGATTCTGATCTATGAATGGACAAGTTAAGAATAAGAGCAGAGTCAGGAATCATATTCCTGATTTACAGTTGACAAAAAAAGCAAATGAAAATATATGTTTCAAAATTCAAAAGGGTGGTCAAAAGCTGTTAGATACTCCCACTTTGATTACCCACACCACTAGGTACATTCTTCAGTCCTCTCTTATAGGCAATTGAGAAATTTGTAATAGAAAAAGTAATAATTCACCATATCTAAGATTTTTAAGATATCTAGGTTTCTAGCATTTTTCCAAGATAAGTTATGTTCCTGTTTTTCAATAAGTAATTACAGTGTAGCTCCATTTTATATAACCTTACAATTAAATTGCATCTATTTATGTTCCCTGGTGTTTGTATGGAGCTACCCTGCCTAGCTAGTTCCCTGTCACATCCTTGCTCCCAATGAGGAGCTTCATCAGCTCTGCGTGAGGATTTTCCTCTCTAGATAGCAGTGTTTACAGAAATCTCAAAGTAGCAGTGCACTGGCATCTGCTGTGCCCCTTAATCCTTTTATTGTCTAAGGGACCTTCTTGAATAGTTTCAGAAAGTCAGGGGATATAAAACTCAAGCCATGTATTGGAAAGGAAGTTAAACTCTGATGTTCCTGGGTTTCACAATATGTGGCAAACATGCTGGGCTGAACCTAGCCCTTCACAAAGAGAGTTTGGGGCATTTTATTATATTAGAGCTATGACTGAGAAGACAGAGAATCAAATTACCTTTGGAATCAACAGTGATGATTAATATAAATTCACTTTTGCCTTAAACACATTAGTAGTCTACTAAAATACTTGCTCTCTTAAAATATCCTGTTGTTTGCATTTTTTTTTAATTGTCTGATCAAATAACAAGGTTCCTCCCCAACATGAAGAGGAATAAAGTGTATGTTATAGACCAAGACATGTCTTCACTCTGTTGGTTTTGTAAATAAAGCAGATGATTACTGCTGCTATTCCATGGCAGCCATAGAAAGGGAAAACAGGAAATATAATGCAGAAAGCCTGCTTCAATGAGAAATACTGTAAATTGAATTTGACAGCATTTGATGGCATTTGATTATTCTAGTCACAGCCAAACAATGATATAAAGAGTAATATGAAACAGAATGTGTTACTGCCTAGCAGACTCAGAAGCAATAAACCTTCCTCCAATGTGACACAATCACTTCACAATCATAATTGTAGCCTGTTTGATACCTCTGAGTACAGCAGAAGGGCACTGACTGACATAGATACATTTTGGTTTTTATTTAAAGTGAAATGAAAATGGCGCACTGGGGCTCCAGATACAATCGTTATATTCACCTACATAGGCATGAATCACTTGGCAGTTATTTCAGCTGAAGTTTAAATGTGCTTAGACAACAACAATATCAAATCTTTCTCAGATAGCTGCAAAAAAAAATCAGAAATGGGATGTAAGCACATAGTTCTTTTTCATTTTGTAGCTGCACATAGCCTTACATAGCTATAGCAGTAAGACTACAGTATTTCAATGGGAGGTTATATCATGTAATTTCTTCTTCATCATGTGCCACTTTCTTACTGCATCACCACCAAAATAAATTCATTTAACTCAAAACATGGAATGCTTGGGGACCTAGTGTGTGTACAGACCTCTGTATTAATACTAGTGCTTCCCTCTAGTATCATAAAAGCACTTGCAAGTTTGCAGCCATTTTGATAGAAACAAAAAAAATTAAAACGTTAGTTTATAATGAAAGCGATGGTGAAATTTTATTTTTTTATTCATACAGCACCATTAAACACAGATTTGGGGCTTTTTAACTCTTCTAGCAAGGGCCACAACTTTTTGTTGTGAATGAGAAAAAATATGGTTCATGAGACAATCACCCAATCTACTTCTCTTCCCATTCATCACTGTATAACATCCCTGTGACAACCACAGAAATTAGTAGTCTGGAAAAATAATATTAAGGAACTAGGTGATGTATTTCTTGCTGTATTTTAATAAGATATAGGCCACATCAGCTAATGGAACTGCTCACTGTTGGCCACAAACAGGCACTATGAAGGATGCACATGAGATGACTCTTTAAATATTGCCTGTAAAATTGTAAGTATTTGGTTCACAACTTGCTTAAGGGAGTGTCTGAATGTCTGTCGAAATGTCTATGTCATGTTCAGTAAGATTGTATTATTTAGGTATAAATACCTAAGATTGTAATGTGGCTCTCATTAGCTGGGGAATCCTGATGGTGAAAAATCAACAGGCAATTTAACAAAGAGGACATATCTTGGTGGCTGTTGGCTCTTGTGACTTGTAGTATAAAGGTTTGTAGACTGACTATGATTTATTCCTGCTTACCCTTACATCCTTTGCCATGGAACTGCACCAAAGACAGATTCCAAGGCACATTTTCCTCTACCTTTGTCAGAGTGGTTCCCCCAGTCATTTGAATTTGGCCCCAGGATTCCCCAGTGTATTAGGAATAACTCACTACCCCTCTGGTAAGGAAAATAGCAGGCTTAAAACATGCTTATGTTGCATGGTGAAAGGTAAGGGTGTGAAGAACAATTCTGGGTTGACCTGCAAGGCCTCAGGGATATACTCCTTGGATGAGTCTCCTTCCCCCTAAGAAAAATGAGTTGTGTTGCAGGTGGTGTTGCTACAGTCCTCTGCATACAGTTCTACACTTATCTGTCACAAAAAAGATTATATTCTCCTCTTTATGTCATCTGGCTCAGATTGGCAGTGGGACAGGGAGAATTTGCCCTTATAAAAATAACTGTATCTGAGCATCTTTAAAATGAATGCTAGCAGCAAATCAGACTATGCAGATTAAGAGACAGCATCCAGCTCTTGTAAATGTTATTCTCCTTTGCAGCTCATTGTACATAAGAAACACTTCCAGTTAAATGAGCAGTTGAATCTTAAATCTTAAGACGATTGAAATGATTACAGACTGTTCGACCACTTCTGTTCAAAGTTTATTCATACATGAAGATATTCTAGTTTTTAGCACTATAGATGGAACCATTTACCTAACCATAAGTTTCGTTCATTAAATATTCCACAGTAATAAGGTCTAAATACTTAACCAGACTACATTGTACAGCTTTGCTTTTGGGTGAACTTACAGTTGGTGGCATATTTGATCTTTCAGTGTGAAAAAACTGTTTATCACAGAGTTTTGAAAAATGTATGAAACAAATTTGTGTATTCATTTAAGTGTCATACTGCTCAGTCAGACAAAACCTATTAAATCTGACTATTAAACTAAAATGTACTCTTCACTTTTAAGCAAGTTTTTAAGTACAGAGAGAAAAGACTTTTTTTTTTCTGCTGGAGAAATACTAATGTTTCACCTTTCACAACTGTGTCTTGTGTTAGGTCAGTGAACAACATCTGAGGCTTCTACATAAGGCTTGTTGTGCACTTCCAGTTGACCACAAGAAAATATATTAAAAAATAGCTGATGAAATTTTGGGATCAGTGGGAAGTTTTGTACCCTGACTCTTCCAGACATTTTGTTTCAAGAGAGAAAATTGCTAGGCAAACTTTTCTGCCATTCTAGACCCAGTTCTGCTAATTCTCAGTATCAATACATCTTATAATTTTCCTACTTTACTACAGTAGAGACATTGTACCTCAAAGCCCTTCCTTTTTTTAAAATCACACTTTAACACTCTTAAACTAACCAGTTTCCATGTAGCCTGCTTATCTCAGAGTTAAGCAAAAATTCATTTGCTTCATGTAAGAAAATAATGTATTAATGCATGCCTTATATATGAATATACACAAAGGACAGCTCTGTACACACACATTTTCATCTTCATATTTTCATGTAAATACCTGGGTATATGTTATTACAAACAGCTAAGATTATCAGTTTTAAAAAGTTGTAGCCATTTGTATTTTTAGTCATCCCTGGTGCTGATATAACAAAAACAATAAAAAAAGACAGATTTCTGTGAAATGCATATTTTCTCTTGCCAAGAAACTATTCTTCAGCTTCTGTGTTTATGTAGTGGTGATGACACTCAGTAGTCAGACAAACCATTTTTACTTATGCAAATTTCAATAGAAATGGCAGATAATAATTTGGGCTGGAGGGCAAAAGTGCTTTTACATTCTGCAAAGGCCAAGGTTCCTGTGAATAGTAAATACTTAAATTCATGTACAGTACAACACAATTGTTATTTAAAAGTAACACAATTTCACACAAACATTTTTGATTTGATAATTCTGTTTTGAAGATGAGTGCTTGCCTTATTACAACTGTTGTAAATTATATATTAAAAGGGACCACATTAGAAAGGGGCTGAGGATCATATGAAATATCCTCTGATACTTAAAATATCACCAGATCTGTAGTAATAATGCAATAGACATGTATATATATGTGTGTGTGTACATACAGATGTGTGCACATATGTGCAAAAATAAAAACCTGTTGTCCCAAAAGCTCTACACAGTGATTTGTCTTCATGTATCTTAAGTTCGCAACTTTAAACAAAAGTGGCATTGGAAAAATATGTAGTTGATTACAGGAGGCACTACTTGTGATATTATAATGAGTTTTTGTGGTGGAGCTGCAAATTCTGCCAAGTTTATGCACAAGGGATTACTTATTTCATTTGCAAGAACAAATGGAATGTTTATTGTGAGGAAAGCAGAATGTAAAAGTGCATAGCTTTGATTTTGAGGGCTCGATAGAATACCTATCCCTCGTTCAGTAGGTAGCATCTTTCTCACATAAATTGGTCATAAGTTTTCCATAAATGAGGGATCCTGAGGTGAGTACCTTCATTAATACTTTGATTTTCAGAAATGTTGAAAACTTGCACCATACTGCAGTTCAAGTCATTACTTAGCAACTATATACGGATTTAAAATTTCACGTTATAAATTCTGAGTGTCTCATATCTGATGTGTTCTATCCTACTAGGATAATATGCTTTTGTATTGCTGAAGAACTGCAACAACATACTTGTTTGATATGTTTTACAAAATTCTTCTATATCAAGGAGAATAATTAAATTATTGCTTCAAAAATCTGTTCTTCTCAGCACCTACCACAAGTTCAGGAAAATGCTTTAAGACGCAAAGAGAGATAGGCAGTTCCTTGTGTCTGTGTGCTATGTATAGCAATACTTTATGTACTTTTCTGAGACACAGGTTGAACTCAGAACTTCAGGATCTACTACTGTGGGACAATTAAAATTATTTTCCATTGTGAACACATCACTTTTGGTTTTATTTCAGGCGTCCTGTGGGCAGTCAAGAAGAGCTGCTTTTGTTCATCTGGTCTTCAGGACCCCTGGAATTTATTGATGCATCTGATGCCCTACAGCCTTTTACTCTCTACGAATATCGTGTCAGAGCTCAAAATGCTGTGGGGTCAGTAGACAGCCTCTGGGCTTCAACCCAAACTCTGGAGGCTTCCCCATGGGGCATGGGAGCCCCTTGGGCACAAGCAACAAGTCCATACTCAGTGCGGCTGAACTGGACCCAGCCTGCCTCTCCCAATGGTGTTATATCTCTTTATCAAGTAGTCTATCACGAAAAACACAGCGATCCCACATTGAACATCCCAGCTGTTACAGCACTAACTGTAATGGTAAGAACTGGACCACAAAAGTTTTAAGTTGTTTTTACTTTTCTTTGATCTCTGTGATATTTTAAAATCTTGTTTAGCACTAATTGGAAATGCAAGGTTTCCTATTGCCAGTGGTTTTGTGTGTTTAAATTTTGGGTTTGGACCAGAGTAGACTGAAACACTTCATATTAATGTCTAATTCTTGGTAGAGTCAAGTAGATTATTTGAAAGCACGGATGGGTTGTGTCTGGAGGAGCTAAGCACATGTATTTAACTTTCTAAGCCTTTCTCTGAAAATACCATCCTGCGTTTTTTGTCTGACTGTTGAAAGAGTTCCACAGGTCAGGTTCTGCACAAACAACAAAGTCAGTCCTCCTTGTATATAATTCTACTTCTATAATGCAGTTAGAATCACAAAGTGAACAAATTCATTAGTAATTACATAGTTTGTATAAGCAACACGTTTGTATGTTCCCCTTGTCATTATCAAAAGCAGATCTACTTTTAATTTCATTACATGTACATATATTAGAATGATACTCTTCACTGCTAAGATGTTTTTCTCTCAAGGGACTTGCCAAACATGAATGTCTGTATATATTACATTTCTGTTTGGTGTGTAGAGAGATAGACACAGGAAAGGGCAGGTTGTTTTGTGAACTGACTTACAATGATATGTAAATCAGAAACAGAAGTGGTTCTGGTTTGTGCAGTTACCACTGCTTCTCCCATGTATATATTGCACTCTAGTCTTTCTGTAGAAAGTCATCTAGTTGCACTGAACTGCTGTATGTTAGGATCACTGCTGTACTTGGCCATCTTCTAAAGTAAGTTTTAGAAAATGTTTAAGGAGGTCGTAATAAAGTTGGGTTTTCTCAGCAGTGCCACCTCCATTTATTGAACCTAGATTTTTCCCTAGATAATATTCATAAACCCTTTTTGTTTTGAATAACACCAGAAATCCCCTAAGTTCTTAATTACGCCAGTTATAAAGTATCTGTCTGGCTTGAAAGTAGGATCCTAATAAGCTTTCTCTGGAATACCTGACAGTAACCTTTAAGTAACTCCCTTGGACATATGTTGACATGACAAAGTGGGAGAAGTTTCCATCTCAGTAATCTTCCATACTCTTGCGATCATTTTGTTCCAAATGTCTGGGAGCCTGAATGGATTAAGTTTTAATCCATTGTAAAAAAAAACAACAAAAAACCACCTCTTTTTTTTAAGAAGAAAACAGGTCCTTTACTGTTTGATAGGAATATATAGGTATTTTAAAGTTATTTAAAGTTATTAAAGTTACTGCTGCTTCAGTATCATTTTGGTACTGACCCCCTAAACTTGTTTTAAAATAATCACAATCATAGCTGTAATGGGACACCTAAGATTTGAAGCTTTGAAAACCACCAAAATCACAGGTCTTCTAATACTGTGCTTCAGCAGCCTGCAATGTGTGGCTGAGCATCAGAATTGACCTGGCCAGTCATGCATTGCAATGTCTTCTAAGCATGCCAACAACAACAAAAAAATGTCCAAGATGGTTGTATTGTGGGTAATAAAACCTACCAAAATGGTCTTTTAAATAATGTTGCCACAGTGTGTTTCTTTAACAGCATCAGTTAAAAGCCTTTTAAATTAACAAGCTATTATTTACAGAATTAATATTTTTCTGGCTCCAAAATCCTTTATTTTCCCCAAACACTGTTCTGAATCAAAATTACATTCTGGCAGCATATGTATAGCTGTTCTACTTGCATTGCAGTGAAGCTGCTGGCATAGTTTTTCTACTGTCCTTTGTCATGAACATTTATCGATTATTATTTTTGCTACTCTTTTTTATTTTTAAATATTATACTACCCTTTGGGGAGAAATCTTTCTGCACAGCTCTTCCCTCAGTTGCACTCACTTGAAGCTGTTGCAGCTACATTAACTCAATAGAGTTGTTGCTGATTTATACCAAGGAGCTGAGTTTTGAATCCTACCTCTTCTGAATATAGCAGAACAGCTAAAGCTTTGAATCAAAGTTATTGACATAAAGTGCAGGGAGTCCTGTTATCAAAGATATCCTCAGGAGGTCAGGTCAATTATCCCAGCAGGCAAAAACCTGCACACCAAATTTCAAAGTTATAACCCCTTAAAAGCAGAATTTTATTGTGAAACTGCTGATATACACTTAGTTGTAGCTTTGCTAATGAGACACTTTAATTAAAATGTAATTTTATCGAAGGAACTAGCATTCCAATGATTAAACTTCTGCCCCTTTAAAATATAGCTTTCAGGGGTACTAGGCTAAATCATTTAATCTCCTAAAGCATCTCTATTGGAGCTCCCTCGTGGGATACACCATTAGTCATTCTCTCACACAAGCTTCCATGTTACAAGCAAGACTTAAAGTATTAAGCAAGAAATGAGTTCAGTCCTTTATTTAATCTGTTAGACTCCATTCTTATCCCATTAGATTATTCCAGAAGAAAAGCAGTGCTAGAATCATGGTAGCTGATCCCACCCTTGCTCTTTTCAGTTGCACTCCTGGTTGCCTACCACAGGACATGCAGAAGGCTTGACCAAAACCTGAAGTAGAAATACAATTCCTGGGACACTGCAGGATACATATTAAGCTCTCACTAATGTTCCCACAGAATGTTCTAATTTGAGAGCTTCCTTTCTATCCATTTCTAGAGCCAAATCATAGAATCATAGAATTGGCTGGGTTGGAAGGGACCTCAGAGATCATCAAGTCCAACCCTTGATCCACTACCACTGCAGTTACCAGACCATGGCACTGAGTGCCACATCCAGTCTCTTTTTAAATATCTCCAGGGACAGAGAATCCACCACTTCCCAGGGCAGCCCATTCCAATGCTTGATCGCCCTCTCAGTAAAGAAATTCTTTCTAATGTCCAACCTAAACCTCCGCTGGCACAACTTGAGACCGTGCCCTCTTGTCTTGCTGAGGGTTGCCTGGGAGAAGAGACCAACCCCCATGAGAAACATCTTCTGGGTTTTCAAACTGTTTGACAGACTTATCCACTCTGCCTTCCCAAAATGCAGGTATTCACCCCCCAGCTAAGGTGCATTAATCTGTATTTGAATGAAGGTGTCACAGGTACAGCTGTCCAGTACATTAAAGTTGTCACTGACTTCTTGAAATTTTACCTATGGAGATAAAAATGAGAACTTAGTTCTGAGAGCAAAAGCTGCTGCTTCTCATATAAAAGGACGACCTCCCTGCACCATTAGAAGCAAGGGAAGTACATGTGAGGCATTTTTGAGGCTTCACAGTTAAAGAAGACTGTCACCCATTTGCCCAGCTTATTTGGCCAGAAGTGTAGTGACAGATGTTACGTGACAGCAAGTTAAACTGACATTCTGGTTTATTTGCAGAGTGAAGTCAAGTCAAGACTGGTTAGAGCAGTACAAGTGTCTCCTGTGATATCTTCTCAGTTCATTTTAACCCTCTAAAGCAAGAATGATATTTAGTGTCTTACTGATGTGAGCATTAACACGAGACAGAGGTGTTTATAGGGGAATGGATTGAGAGTAAGTTCTGGTGTACAGAAATCTGAATCAAGTGACTAGATTATCAAAGCAAACTTCTTACTCTTGTGAGTTTAGGGCTTAATCTTGTGAACACAGGGCCCAGAGCTGATTTCATTATAAAGTCAGGACCTGACAATTGACATCAAAGCATCCAACACTCTTTAACTGTTGTATTGCAAATGTTGCTGTGAGGTAAAACAGTAAGTTTTGGCTTTTCCTTGGTAGGTGGGTTTTTTTTGAGTACATAATGCTGTTTCTCCCATGACAATTGCATCAAGTGTTTGGTTGTTTACCAGAAGCAGGAGAATTTAAAGCCAAGACAATGAGTTAGAAGTGTAAGACTGTGTAGCTCTTAGAATGTGTTTGGAGAAGAAACATCCAGAGCTGAGGGTTGTAAAGGAAAACTCTGCTTTGGGCAGTGACGGCCAGTAGCACTGTGTGGCACCAAGGCTGAGGTGGATCTTGTCTGCTTCAACAGAGTGCAACTGAACTCCAATTTCCTTATTACAGGGTGCAAGAATAGATGTAAATATTCCAGGCCTTATTCCTGGGAAACCCTACCTAGAAGCACAGGTCTAATCACATTGACTTTTGCTGTATGAGACTCTCTAGTGAAATTTATCTTCCAAGGCTTTTTTGGCATAGCTGTATCAGCTTGGAGTGTAAAAAATTAACACGTCTCTTATCTGATGTCTCCGCACCAGCAAAATCTTTGGTTTGGATGCAGCTATGCTAACAGTTGAGAACATATGTTGGCTTTTTTAACATTATTTAGAGAGATGGTATAAAACTACACTGGCCAAGCTCCTCTTGGCAGATGCTTCATCTGTATTAGGAAAATCTGTAGACATATTGCAGAGTAGCAATACTAATAGAGGCTTTGGTAGGAGAATAAGGCTTTGGCTTGCATGATTATGTTGTTATAACCAGACAGTAATTTGTATACTGAAAATATAAAGCTAGTAAAAATAATGATTACACACTTCTTGCTGAAAAACTCTCTATAAAATATGTTATATCATGTACTAACAAGTATTGCCATATACACTATGCAGGATTTTACAGATATTTGAAGTCGAAAGACTTTGCACCCAAAGATAGTTCCATTCTATTTATCACATTCAGAAATACTTAATACATTCATGTAGGATTTTTTATTTGTTTCTTCATGTAGACCAGTGAATGTTTGGCATTATTAAAGATGAGATACTATGTAGTTGTTAAGTTCCTCATACATAACATTATTCTGCAACGCAGTATGCAGGACTGGACATGACAAGTTCCTTACGGAAAAAGGAATGAAGTTCATAGCCATAGGAATAAGAAAAAAACATGCCAAAGAGAGGGACTGGTAATTTTTTTTTATATATGCCTATTTCAGGAGCCAAGGAAATGGCCTGCACTTTAAAAAAAACGAGAGTAGATGGTGAAATCCCTGCACATGCTGTAAATTCAGATGATGTGCTGCTTAGAAAAGAATGAAAGCTGTGAACGGCAGTGGAGGCCAAAAGTTAATGAGGCTACTGTGCTACTGTTAGTGAGTGGAAAGTAGCCACAACCAGAAACAAGATGGCTGCTCAGCAGTGCCCTAATACAGCTAAAAGATCGTATCCTTAGCTCTGCAAGGGCTTATGGGTTAGGGGGAAATCATACACAGATGACTAATTTTTTTTATGGTTCACAGCCAATCAAAGTGAAATTCAGCAGCTGTTCAGGACAAGTGACCACTCTAACGGCTGTAATATAACCTGCTAAATAGAGAGGGAATTGCATGAGAGCAAGAGGTTAGCTGTGATTATCGGCAGGTGAGTGCTTTATTGAAGTTGAAAGACCATTAACATTGATGGAGTAATTATTTCAACTTGAAAGTAATTACCTTGATGGGTGATAACTTCTCCAGCGTTCCCAGATTTGATTGGACCAAACAGTTGTGAACTCTTGAAGCCTAGAAAAATATTACAACAATATTGCAATGTTTAAATTACTGAAACCATTGTTAGAGTATTTTAATTATGCCTAACAGTGAAAAGATTTTAACTTACAACTGGTGACCTCTCATGTATAGAGACATTTGCTTTCTAATTTCAATGAAATGACCCACACCTACTATGTGTATGCTGTATGCCATGAGTCTGCAAATGAATCATTTGATTTAAAAGCAGTTTTTAAGATTCAAAGCCTCATTAGCACAGTTTCAGGAAGGACTTGTACTGGAATTACTGTAATTGTTTTATTTGCCAGGAAAGCCCAACAATATAAAATGCTTCCCGTTTTTTAATCTCTAGAGTGTTAAGCTTACACAGGATGAATACAGGACAAGTGTTCCTTCATATTGAAGGCTACTTAAAATTAAAAAAATTGTGTGAGGCAATCTGTGTCTCACAGATTCTGTTGTTTCCATGCTGCTGCAGAATATGCTGGATTTGGCACTGCAGCTCTGTTTAAATAAGCATTTGGATTGGTACTATGATGCCCCTCCAGAAACTGATTAAGAAGTGCTTCAGTAAGCTCCACCTATCAAGACAGACATGTAGAATTGCCTAATTGGAGCAGAAAGGATGAAAGGGATGGTTGCAAAACTTTAGTGATTTTGAAGTAGTGTAGTAATAGAAATGGATGAGAATGGTGACAGAGGAAGACTTCAGCTCTCCTATTTATGCTATCCTTGCTGTAACCAAGGCCACTTCAGTGTCTCCTGGATTCTTTCAGTAGCCACAGAAACATAACTGAAGGCCCTGCTGGAACTCTGCCAAGACTGAAAGAATCCTTTTGAGTTAGGATGCAGGGTAAAAGGAAAAAAACAATTTGTTGCCTGGGAGGTCTTAATATGTCATTAGGCCACTGTTGATTTGAATTAGTGAAGGTTACAGTAAAGGAGTTTATTTCATTACATTTTTTCCTGAATATCTTCTCCCTAGTTCTGTGTGCTATGTGACATTAGCATAACTTTGCTCTTTGATAAATTTTTGGACCAGAAGTAAAAAACTGATAGGGTTATGTCTGACTATGCCTGATTGCACATTCTGAATTGACTAGACCAGAGTGCCAGGATGGATGGGTATCTTTTTCTACAAAAAAAAAAAATTAGTTACCTATTTGGAAATATCTGGTGTATTTTATTTTCGGGTTTCTCCTTGTGCAAGATCGTTTTCACACATTCCTTAAGCCTTTTTCTTTGCTGAGTAACATACATCTGGAATTAGGCCTTTGAGGGTTATTTACAATGTCTGACTTCAAACATCTAACCTCATTAAGCACGTGAATGTCCTCTATAGACCATGAAACTTCCAGAGCAACTGGAGTATGGACAGTATGGACATTTACCATTCTTGGGCTGCGACAACTTTCCTCTAGTGCACTTGTTTGCCACAACTGGCATGTGTCAGTCAAAGGAAAGTGGTTGATTTTCAGCTCATTAATCAAGTTGTCTTTCCTAAAGCACACGATGGGATTATGTGAGTTGACAAATTAAAAGATGGAACCCTCTGACAGAAAAATTGTGGTGGGCAGCAGTCTGGAAATAGTAATCTTTTCAGTTTGTACACTTGCAGTCATAAAAGAATAGGAGACCATATGAAAAAAACCTATAGGTAGATGGCTTAAATCAGATTGTATAAATGCTCCATATGGTTTTTCTATATATATGTTTTATATGTGCTTTATATTTTTGCTTTTCCCTGTGATGTTTTTCTGTCTTACATTTAAGTTGTGAGAATAAGATTAAACTAACCAGTCACTATAGACAAACACCATCGACAGGTGTTTTCCAAGTTGCAAAAATAAAATAAACAAACAAGAAACCCCCACAAACCTTCATCTTATTAAGTATAATTTGATAGGAAGATACAATATCACAGCATCACAGAATGCTACGGCTTGGGAAAGGACCTCGAGTCCAAACTCCCTGCCAGAGAAGAATCACCTGGTATGTAGGTCACACAGGAACATGTTCAGGTGGGTTTTAAATGTCCAATGAGAAAGAGACTCCACAACCTCACTGGGCAGCCTGTTCCAGTGCTCTGTCACCGTAGCAGTGAAAAAGCTTTTCCTTATGTTTACACAAAACCTTCTATGGCCCACCTTGCATTTGTTCCCTTGTCCTATCAGTGGTCATCACTGAGAAGAGCTTGGCTTCATCCTCCTGGCACTTCCCCTGTTACATATTTATAAACATTAATGAGGTCACCCATCAGTCTCCTCCAAGCTGAAGAGACCCAGCTCCCTCAGCCTTTCCTCATAAGGGAGATGTTCCACTCCTTTCATCATCTTGGTTTCTCTGTGCTGGACTATTTCAAGTAATTCCCTGTCCTTCTGGAACTGAGGGGCCCAGAACTGGGCAAAAGATTCAGATGTGGCCTTGTTCCCTTTGTGCCATGATGTGTATGACTGCATTCAATCCACTTTGAAAACAGGGTTTTGGTAAGCTACAGATGCTTTTTCATATATAAGTAGGGAATAAAAATGGAGAAGGAGGAGGCACAAATTGTTGGGTAATATGTACAGCTGTTTTTCAAATTAGATATCTGTTTATAAATGCTTAATTGGTTTTGACTTGATTTTAATTCATGTTTAACCACCATTCTTAAGTGGATATATCAGACAAATCCAGGATAACTCTGCTTGTTGGTAAAGTTATAAGGCAGCTTCCTAAAATCCCCAGGTCATGGCCAAGACACACAGGTACAAGAATTGTTCAGCTAGTAATTAGAAAGGCCTTTTCCCCCATCTCCATCCCCTCCCCCTGCCCCAGTCCCCTCCACAGGTAAGGTCTTGTATTTAAATTGGCTGAGAAGTGTTACATCATATGCTGTATTTCATAGGGAATTTGAATAAGCCATGTGTAATTTTAATAAACAGGACTTCTTTTTTTATAAAAGCAAAAGCAAGCCATATTACTCCTGGGAACTGGTAATATAATATAGAGCCTTGTACCTCTGGGGATTCCATTTGAGTCTAATCCAGGTCTACAGTCACCAAAGTCATTCTCATCAAACAGCCGTTGGGTGTCCTACGCAAAATAAGTTTAGTATTCTCAGCTGACCTCCTGTCCTTTCTCTTTACTGCTCCCTTTTGAATCCGTTCCCATCACTCAGCTTCACAGCCTCATTCAAGCTCATCTCCCCTATGCTTGTTGCAGTTTCCCATTTTCTGTCTGCCAAGTGACCTCTCTCTCTCATCCTTTCAGACTTTACAAAAAGCACTGCAAAGTGTGTATAATATTGCCACACTTTTTTTAGGGAGCAAGACCCTAATTTCTGCCCATTGCTAAAACAAGAGTTTACCGACAGAAAGCTCTTTGGGAGTGGGAGTGGATGTCTGCCTGTTAATTTACAGCACTGTACAAATATTATTTTTGAGACTTTAATAGCAATTATGGTGAATAGGGGCCAGATGGCCTCTGTATCTCGAAAGCAGAATGGCAGTGTATTTTTAATGGACTTAAATGTTACTTTTTGACAGGAAGCTAATATTAAATTCCATTTTATAGGTGCCTGTCAGGTGAGTACGCTTCTGAGTTTTGGTTTTTGTTAAAGTAATTTCTAATGTCATGACTGGACAGTAAAGCCCACTAAAGCCTTGTTCTGTGGTGGGGCCTTTGTTGTTGCTTTTTTTCTTTTTTTAAAGGATGGTTATTGATCTCTTGCTGAGCTGAGATTTCAGTTTTATGCCAGATAGTTTGATTAATGGGTTGGTTTCTGTAAGTGGACTGAATGGGGATGGGAAGCACAAGCGGCTTATGCCGCCAAGCCTAACTCCGTCAAGACGCATAGCTCATTATGAAACAGTTATCAAGTATACATGAAAAATTAATTGGGCTCAGTTTGATTTTGAAAAGGATCAGCTTTCTACTTGGCGGTCCCTCCAATCTTTCCAGATGTTGCACGCTAGCCTCTCGAGAAGCAGCGAAGGGAGATGTATTAATACATTGTATTGATTAGATCAAGACCCCTGACAGTTATTTGTAGAGATACCATCTGGCTGCTGTTCGAATTCCTTCACCAAAAACAGGACGTGACATGTTATTAATCTCAGCTCTCTAAGTATAGACAGTTGCCTTTTCTGCTAAACCACATTTTACCATTCCGTAGGAGACGGAGGCAGACCTGAAGGGTGCTGAAATTAAGGTTATTACACAAATTGAGCCATATGGTCCAAATATTTCAGCAAGAAAATTGCCAGGCAATAAAAATTGCTCCTGCCTTCCTAATGGTGTAAATTACAGTTTAACCATGGCTCTAATGATGTCCTTCTGCCGTGCTAAACTACTGTTACATGAAGGACATTGTTTTAAAAATATAAAAAACAAGTAAATGCCAGCAGCGTGTTTTACAATCTGTTAGTGTGTCATTAAGAACTCTGTCAGAATTACATAAACATAATGGTAGGCAACCTAGCATACAAAAGAACAAGCATGGAAATAGAAAGTGTCTTAAAAACTCCTTTAGCTCTGTAATGTCAAGAGCCCTTTCCCTACTGGAACTTTTCCAGTATGAGAAAATGTGGCTGCTTTTTTCTTTCAGTTCTCACACAGTGTCTAATGGAGATTTAAAACCAGAAAAAAAATTACTGAATATTCCAATGAATTTTGATCACGTGACAACAGGGGGGTATAAATTTATTATCACATTATACTCTAACTGTATATAATGTTAACTAGGTATTACAAAGAATCCAAAATGTGGCTCTCCCTTCAAACTGCAGCTTTGTTTTTATTCTTTTGCATCATAATGGGATTTTCTATTGGTTTTCACACTGTTTGGAGAATTGCAGAGTATTAAAATGGTTTCAAAGCTCAAAAGGTCTGTGAGTTTTAGTAACAGAGTTAGCAATCCTGAAAAATGTCTTTATTAGAAATACCTGTAATTTATTTGTTATTAAAAACAAAATTCCAGTCAGCAGATGCATTACTGACTGATTCTGGTGTTTCACAATATAGTATGGAGATTAAATTGTAAATAAATACAGTGAATAGTCAGCAAATTTGATTCGATTGCAAAAATACTCATCATTCAGTTTCTAAAAGGAAACTGAGATGGCCATACAGGGAGTAAAAAATATGTAACTTCGTAATAAATGTTTTTGGAATAATGAGTTTGACCACTTCTACTTTAAACCAGATTTTAATAGTTCACCTACAACAGAATCTTTGGTAAGTGAAAACACAACTGAGCAGTGGCAAACAGATGAATGGAAAAAGGGAGATTGTGAGTTATCTGGCTGGCTTAACTGATTGGAGAATGAGCTGACAGCTGCAGTTGTCTACAAACCTTGCACAGAGTATGAAGCATCTGAAGACCTCATTTGTGTGGGGGACAGGGAAAGATGACATGGAACTTTTAGTCTTGAGAAATTTAAATTGAGCCCAAACCAGTTACTCAGACTCAGTAGAGTTCAAAACAGTTTTTATTTCTGTTATTCCTGCTTCTCAGTACCAGTACAATCGCAAATGAAATCACCAGAAGATGTAGTTCACAGTTGGTTGGTTGCTTTGTTTCCAAAGAAAACAAAGGCAGAAAGCAGTAGACTCTTGTGAGAATGTCAGTCTGAAATCTTCCTATGTACAATGTGCATGGGTTGTTTGCATACATGTAATCTCTATTGGGGCAGAAACCAACTCTGACTTATGAATTTATCTCATCACAAACTACATGTATTTTCCCTTAGCATCTTGAACTTTATATCTGAACAGAGTTAAAGAAACACATGGCAAACGAGACCTGGAACATCTAAGTGTAGTGTAATCTCCTCACATGCATCCATAATGAATAGATTTCACTGTTTAAATGTAGTAACTGTGTTGTATTTTTAAATTTGCTGCTTCAGCATTCATCAGATAAAAACTCTTCAGTCTTTAGAGCGAGATTGTTACAGGAGTTCCCTCACCAGCATCTGACAGGCTTGAAGATTTGGAAAGGTTATGCTCATTGAACAGTTTTATGAGTGCCAAGAAAAATTATTAGCATGGAGACAAAGTTTCAACCCATGAAATGGAGGGCTTGCTGGAAAATCCCCTGCTAGAGCTGCTACCAGATTCAGAGAATTTTTTCTCCCTTATTAGCAGGTGTCATCAAACATCATCTTTAGGGCATCAAACATCATCTGTTACACCTCTGGCAACTGCAGGCTGCTTTACTCACTCCCCTAGAACTGTGGAAACTCTTTTCTTCTCCTTTCCTTCCCCTTCACAAGCCTTGCTTTCTAAGAGCACATTTAGGAACTATGATGAGTAATATAGGGAGCAGGATTCCATCCTGAGGGTCTAGTAGAATATAACTTCTGTCTTTTTCAGATTATTTTTTATTAGGAACTTGTTTCTACTTCCTGTCATGAGCTGGATTGTACATCCAGGGAGAAACAGATCAGACCCCCTTGCTTTCTAAACTCCTTCTCCAGAGAGGAGCTGGATCCAACCTTATAGTGTGAGACCCGGCTCTCCTCAGCAGAGCAACTTCAATGTTTCGGTCTGAGGAAATGCTCAGCTGTCAGATACCCCCTGATCAGATTAAAGTGGAGCAAAGTCTGTATTTGAACATAAGATTTAATTAGAAGGAATAACTCATAAAAGCTGGTACTTTGACTATTAAGTATGGCTCTGCAACCATAAGGGCTGATTATTTTGATGTTTAAGCTGTGCAGCCTGGGAAAAAATTGTGGTAAGAGTTGTGTTACCTAATGTTTTTAGGAAAGAGAAAGAGAGTAATAGAAGAAAATTGAGATAACAGAAAAATCATCAGTGATGGATCCACCAGGCCAGACAAATGGGGAGAGTTGGTGTCAATGAAACTCCCAAGGCCAACCACTGCATCTCCTCATTTTATAGGCCTGTATTCTTTGTTTCCCAGTGAGTACGCATGATAAAGTCATCACAGCTGAGCAGCTGCAATGGACTTCAGCCCTTTCTCTCCTCAGTTTCATTCTTAATTGTTATCTCTATCATGATATGCAGAACCTAGGGCATATGCAGACCCTTATTGCTGTCTCCATCCTCTCCAGCAGTCCCTTGAGAATGCAAATGAGGGTCTGTTCAGGGGCTTACAATAGTAGTATTGCGGGCCAGTCCTCTTGGAGTGCTTACAAGGGTTGGGGTACAGGGATTACAATGGTCCCTGCATTCAGTCCCTTACACTTCCCTTCCTCTATGGGCCCTGCATTCCTTAAGGAAGTCAGGACTCTGCTTCAATCAGGTCTTGGCCTTTAAAAGTCTTGTGGAGACAAACACACAAGTGTCCACTTTGAGCACCGTAGGCCTGTTGCAAGACCAGCACATGTGGACATGCAGCACAGAATCTTCCACCAAGCTCTTTGGCTCTGCAGTTGCAGGATGTCTTTTTTAAACTAATCCATGGCTGCTCCACTTTCCTCCTTTATCTAGCACACGTGTCTTCTAAATGCTTCCATGCCAACATCACCCTAACACAGAGATAGGATATGCTGGGATATCACAGAATCATAGAATGGTTTGAGTTGGAAGGGATCTTAAAGATCATCCAATTCCAGCCCCCTGCATGGGCAGGGACACCTACCACTAGATCCATCTGAACGAGACACCAGAGTGTGTGTTATCTGAGTGCCCAAGAGGACTCTGAGGAGACAGATATTCACAACAGGAAGAATGGAGGTTTCAGTATCTATTTAACCTGCTGGGACATGCTGCTGATTTGTTCCATGCATTTTTCCAAGTCCATTCACTGCAGGTTTGAATGCAACAATTCTTTTTTCCCACCTGGTGCAGTGTTCCTAGCCTAAGCCAAATCCTCAATGCAGTGTGGAAATGCTACTCTACTGGCTGTGGAAAAGGCATCAAGTTTACAATTGCCCCACAAATCAGAATTGCTAATGCAGATTTCATATAGTGAGAGAGTAAGAGAAGTGATAATTTTTCTGTATTTTTGCTATAAAGAAAATTTTACTCTGCACAAACAAAGTGAAGGAAACTTTCCAGAGTGCTTCTATCTCAACAGGCTTTAAAAAAGAATTAATGTGAACTCTGGAAGACATCTTTTCCCAGATGAAGTGAAGTATTACTCTTGCCATTATAGCATCATAAAATTATTTTTTATTGTTTTCTCTTCAGGGGTTCAAGACAGATGATAATTTAGATTTTCTGTAATGCTAGTCTATGCTAGAAATGCTAGAACTGTGATGTACCAATACATCATGAGATTTATGCTATAGTTGCAGCTTAAGACAGCGACATACTTAAGTGCTTTGCTTAATGTTACTTACAAGTCCTGACCTAAAAAGACTGAATGGAGACCCTAACAACAAATGCAAAGAAAAGCACCACCTTTTCCACCAGGTAACACAATAGTTTGAGCTCCAGTTGCTTTGATGCCAAATACAGTGCCTTCTTTGAGGGCAAATAGATTTGAGATGTGGCTTTTTAAAGTGGCCATTTCTGAGATTAAAATCTGGAGCTGTTCTTCAGCATACTGCATTTTTCCATCCTACTAGCCCTTTACAGATGCGTCACAACACTTTCAATTGCTTTGTTAAAAAAAAACCCTATAATGATATTTGATTTGCAATGGAAAATTGAAACTGCATTGATCAGAGTAGCACAATCTCAAACTGAAGATCATTGCCAAACATGTTGACCTATATATGGAAATCAAGAATCCAGGATGCTTGATTCAATATCACGGGTTGACTAAACCCAATCACTGTACTGGATGAATGCCATCTACATACAACATTTAGTTCTTCTAGGCATGAAGACCTAATGTAGAAACCTTGAGAAGGCAAAAGGAAGCTTCTGTTGAAGTGCTGTGAAACAGCTGCAGTTTAATTTCTGAAGCTATCTGTTTCACTTTAAGAAAAAAAAAGAAAGGGTTCACCTGTATGGTCTGTTGCCGTGTGCTGATAAAAATATCGCCACCGGCTTCTTGGGTCCTTAACTCTTAAATGAATTTAAGCAAAATTCACAGCTCTAAATTCTAAATGTTTCTAAATGTTTCCTTTAGATGGCCAGTGTAGGCTGGTCTATCTAATCTGTCTTGGGAGAGAGTGAGGCTAATCTGAAAGACTATTAAAAAGAGAAGTTATACATGAACTCCTGACTTTCTCTTTGGAGGACCCAGCCTTCCCCTGCAATGAGTATAGAGAATAATTAAGGACACAAGCTACACCAGTTTTGTATCTGCCTGTAGAAGCTTCGACTCTTTCCCATAGTGCTTATCTTCATCTTTGAGCACTTGAAAGCATTTACAAGTCTTGCCCAAATGACTAAATTGTACTAATTTATTTTTGGATTGCTCATTTATAACTTGCATACATACAGCTAATCAATGGATGAGACAGTGAGACTAGTGGATTTACAAGTTAATATGCTGGAGTCAATAATGGGCTGTAAAGACATTCTCAATTCTGAAACCTGAACAATTTGTTTCGTACTAAGCTGAACCACATACCTGTTGACTTAGTGATCTATTTTATTCCCCAAATAACACAAATATCCAAGGAAAATACAAAAGCTTAACCAAACTTGTTATTCCTCAGTAGTTTTCAAGTAATGTTTTAGTATTTACATCTTTCATCTCTTTTCTAACTGGTGCATCTTGCTAGTTAAAGTCACAAGCAGCTCAGACTCTTCAAGAAAAGGAGCTTTGCACTGAGAAGCCTAAGCCACACTAGAAATGACTAATGAATCTATAATTGCTTGAAATGACATGATTAAACATTCTGTTCTGTTTATCCATTAATGTTTAAAAGTGAAGCTAGATAGCTGTATTTCATGTTCATACTGCAGCAGATTTGGCTGCTTGTCTTTCCAGGTATGTATATGGATTTTGCTCTGGTCTGACAGCAAAAAAATGAGAATGGGCAGTCTGCAGACACCGCTTAATATGTTGTGTTAACCACAAAATAGTGTTCCTTAAGAGGCTTAACTTAGAGGGAATTGTAGACATATGGTCCTAAGAGGATCTGGAAGTTCATCTATCCACTGTGTTCAGTTGGTTTCAGAGCATTAAACCTGCAAGTAACTTCTCTTCCAGTTACTCTATCAGACTCTATGACTATTCTTTCTTCTTCCTTTTAACCCTACCTACATAAGCAGTGTACCCTGGCCTTCTGCTGAGAGTGCCAGTTGGTTTAAAAATCTCTTTTTCCTGGCACGGACTGGCATAATTGAACTGCACCTTTCCCAAACTGCTCCTTTCACACTTTCATTTATTTTCAGCTTGTCTCTGTTTGGAGAGCAGGTATTTTGATATAGAAAGTGTAAAGCACTAAGGGAAGGAACAAAATACCCAGTGAAGAAAAGACTTTCAAAGGATAGGGGTTTGCATACTTTTTGGCCCATCTTTTTTAAAAATACCCAGTTCATTTTGAAAGGTGACGTTTGTGTTCAGCCACTTCTTCAGACCTGACTTTGGCCTTTCTAATGTAGCTCCAAGTAAATTGTTTATGCTTCGCTTTAATATTGCTTAGAAGTGATTACATACATAGCAGGCAAAGTTTGAATGAGTAGCTAGGACTGTTCAGCACAAGGTAGAGAAAAAAAGAACAAAACATTAGGAAGGAAAAACCTTTTAGTCTCCTTTAAAATGTTGCTTTTATTTTCCATTGTGCTGATAGAAAGCAGGGATTTAAAGCTGTGAATTGCCTTGAGGCTGTGTTATCTCCATCTACTTAGCAGCAGTTAGAACTGCTCTTTTTTGCATGTGTTGGATGAGAGAGACAAGGACTCAGAATGACTGAGAAAAGGGAATAAAATAAGCTTGCATTTAACAATATGACACATCTATCGTACTCATGTAAAAAGGGATCTAAAACAATACTGGTAGTTTCCTGAAGCTGCACACAGTAACAAAGGGGGATAACCTGAGACTTAATTAATTAATGTTTGTAACATTATGTGAGATCTTATGATGAAAAGTCATATATAGCTTCAAAGTCTTAATTTTATGGAGCACAACTGACATTCAGTGGCATTTTCAAGGAGACTGATGTGGGAGTTCACCTGCAATCTGTGTTAAGATTCAGATTGTCCTTGTACAAGTCCTCTTAAAAATTTTCTTCAAGCTTTTTTTCTTTTCTTTTCCCCAAGCTGTTGAGCTGTGCACAGGAAAAATTTAAAATAATCACCTTTATAGACGAAAAATAAGGGATTTCCCCTCTCCATTTACCATTCACCAAAATTACAACCAAACTGTCTTTTCAAATTTTATAGAAAGTAGAAATCTTCATCTACTGTGAGCAGTTCATTTTAAGATCACATGAGGTTCAGAGACACTTTTCTTCACAATATTACATATGATGTCATTTCAAAGGAGATTAAGAAGGCAGTTTATGGCACAGATACAGTGGTTACAGACGTAATAGAAGAGCAATATGAATGCTTGAGAAACAAAACTTCAAATTTAATTAAAAGCCAAAATATTTGATAAGACAAGGGCAAGTTCTTTCTACAACAAGGCAAGACTGATTGCCACAAGATACCTTCAGATGAGAAGTTCAGGTACAAAAATTATCAATTTTTATGGATAACAGAAATATCCATGGTTTCATTACTTTGGTTTAAATTTGTGGGAGACCTTCTGCAAAACACACACGTCACCCAAAATACTGTCAGAAAGCAAAAGAAAGATTTGAGACTAAGAATACAGCAACAGCACTGATACTGCAGTTCAAACTCTGTTTGTTCTGACAAAAGCATCTACCTTCCTTCTGGCCATTAGCCAATATATCAAATGGAAAATACGGTTCGTGGCATTAGAAAAAATAAAACATTAACCTCCTAATGCTCCATATTAAGGGATGTACCCCCTACCATTTCCAGGTTTGAGCCCTTAGGCTCTAGCTGCTGTGTCACAGAAGCAGTGTTTTTTCTTCTTTTTCCATGCCTGCAGACAGCACAGAAGAAATCCATGAGAGGAACAATGTTCCTAAATGTTAAGAAATAGTAGATGGGAAGCTGCTGCTCAGCAGGAGCACTGTGTGAGGTACTTACTTTCAACATTCCTGCAGTTTCTGTTCCAGATTATAAAGCTCCACCTTGAAGGATCATTCATTTCTATTCCCCTTGTGACTAAGGCAGACTCCACAAATTGCAAACTCTTCATGAGTTCACCCAGATTCCAGATTATGCAGCATGTGAGTTTGGAACAACACGAAAACCTCCTGGCTCAGTCCTATGGGGTTTGACACAGCTTTATTATGATGCTGGGTTTCATATACCATAAAGACTTTGCTGACATACCTGTTCTATCCTCTCTCTCTCCCATCAGCTCTCCACAAAGCATGCCCCCTTCAGCTTAAAATCAGAATGGCATTTTTCCAAGGGTGGCACATAGTTGGTTTTCAGTGGAGTTTCAGCATTTTATCTCATGCATTGTTGTGTATCTTGTGTCTTTTTTTTTTCTTTGTTAGATTCTGCTTGTCTTATTTTGAAGAAAAGTTTAGTCTTGTTCTTCATACCTAAAATTATTACTGAAAGCAAAAGCTGTTGTTCAGGTTAAGTAAGAATGTCAGATTTGACCAAAAAAAAAGAAAAAAGTTTGGGGAAAACAGCCCCACTAAGTATCTAGTTTATAAAAAGAGGTTCTTCTTTCCTTCTCCATCACTTTCTCTTGATGAGGAATAATAAACATGGGGGGATGAAAAATGGGGGAGAGGGGAAGGGAGAAACAATGTGCAAGGATATGGTTTATTATACAGTAGGCCTTGTGAATATTTTGAATATTATCAGAGATAAAATATTAATGCTAGGAAAACATGTTGACATCGTCCTCTAGATGATGTCTATAGTGGAATGTCATCGATATTTTTGTTTATTTTATTTATTTAGTCATGCAGAAAAATCTCTTTTTGGTTTCCAATATTTCTCATTACAGAGTAGAAAAGTACAGATGCAAATACTTCTTTGAGAATGTGGCACTCAGCAATGTTTGATGAATTTTAAATAAATAATTATGAAAGAGAAGAGGAGGAGAGGAGAGGAGAGGAGAGGAGAGGAGAGGAGAGGAGAGGAGAGGAGAGGAGAGGAGAGGAGAGGAGAGGAGAGGAGAGGAGAGGAGAGTGGAAGGATGAGGGGGAAAGAGAGGGAGAGGGAGAGGGGGAAGAGCAGAGAGAAGGAGTGGGGCGTGAAAGGGGATGGGAGAGGATCTTATCAAAATAGCATGGAGAAAGCTACTGAAGTGCTGACTTTGCCCAAAGAGGTTTTTTTAAGGTTATACCAGGAAAACTGCAATATTGCGTGTGGCTTAAAAGCACAGTGCTACTCAAAGGCCAATACAGTGGCTGAATGCATCATGCTAAATGTGCTTGATTTCATTTTAATGTGCAATACACCCTCATTTCCTTTGTGAGGCTTTGCTTTCAAGCTGGGGATTGAAACACATGGTGAGACTAGCAGGTCCTCAGGTGTGCCAGGAAAGAAAACCTTGGACTGTGAAAAGAGGCACCAACTCCACTAGAGAGATTCAGCTTCATGCAATTTGCGGTTCCTTACATACTCTGCCAGGAAGGGGCAAAGTGAAATTCGCTGTAGTATTTCTGTACCAGACATTAATTGTTGTTTGCAGAACATTTTAACCTTAGATTGCTTCTGCTTCTAAAGGTTTCTCCCTGGTGTAGTGCACAAGCCCATGTAGGACTATTCGCACAGGAAATGGTTCCATTCTGTGCTGAGTGAGACAGGGAGTACAAGTTAGGTTTTTTATTGAAAAAAACTGCTAACATAGTACTGTTAGGAAAGGATGTGAACATGGAGTTGCAGAGGATAGACAATTAGTGTTCTTGGATGGAAAAACTACCATTTGTTTTTAAAATAAATTACAGCAACATAGTTAAAGTTATTTTAAAAAGCATTAAGTTTGCCAGGGATCTCAAGGAAATAATATTTTATGATCATATGATCAAAGCTTAAACCTTGATAAATAATACATTTCCTAAATTCTTAGTACTTTACTTTGTAACTTGAATGTGGTTTTATTTTTTAAAATAATTTTTTGAAATAATTTTTCGAAATAATTTTTCCTACACTTATTTATAAAAAGCAAGCTCAAATTCCTGAATATCATTTCCTAGCTACGGTAAAAGAAAAGACTGCATTAATCCACCTCAAGGGTGGGAAAGGAAGAGTACTATTACAACTCAACCAAAGACAGTTTGGAAGAATATTCCCTGGACAAAAACATTTCAAAATTATTTTTGGTTTAATAAGGAGATGTCTGGTTTTATAAACCTAAAACAAATATTTAAATATTTAATTTGTTTTCTTTTAGAATACTTGGTGGGGTTTTTTTGTATTCCACAAAAATTTTCACCACTGTGGTACATTTCACTGCTATTGAAGGTGGGATGAATAATATAAAATAGTACTATAATGATAATTTAAAATGAAAAATATGTATTGAAAGAGAATTTTTAAATTCGAAAATGAAATGCAAAGTTCTTAGAATGCAAAATTTTAAGAGTGAAATTTGCAAAATATTGAATGAAAAAAATCTAAAATTATTTTCTGCACACATTGGGAAAATAATAATGCAGCATCAATTTCTGGTAAGTATGGAAATTCTGGTCACCTCTAGGCAAGATAATTTCTGGCAAAATGAATAACACTTTGGTTTCTGTTTGGCTAACCTTTGAGATTTTTCAGTACTACCATGGGAATAATTTATATTCCAGTCCACACTACAGCAGGAAGAGGCTCATAAATTTGAGCATAAGGTTTTAGGAATAGAGTAGGTTTTTGAAATTAAAAAGAGTGTGAGTAATATAAGGCTGAGAGAGAAGGCGACCCAATGGACAAGTTAAGGGTTGCATATGAACATGAACCCAGTGCAGTTTTTACAGTGAAGGCAAAGGTTACGAAGCAGGCTGGAAAACAAGAGTGAACATCGGAATTAAGGTGGAAGCAGTCCCAGTGCTTTGCAGTAGAACCAAAACTTTTCCCGTCACTTGTGGAGGAATTGGTTTGACTTTCTTGATGGAGAATTTGAAAATAGGCATTGGAGGATGGCTGGATTAACATTCTGTCTTACAGAAGGCTGGTGCTTTCTCCTCTCTTGTTGAGTCCAGCATCTCTCTCTCTCTGTAGACAGGGGAATGTCAGAGTGCTTTACCTTCCCATCATTTATGTCTGGGGATTTTGAAAGAACAGGTTTGGACTGTACTGCTGTACTGCTACAACCATTAGCAGCGTGGTACATAGTGTCTGATGTCACTCAGTTTAGTCAGAGACTGACAGATAGTATAAGCTATCTTTTTAATCAGATATTGAAGATATCTGCCAAATAGGGGTTACTGCATTAAGAGAAAATAGGGAGAGAGAAGAAACCATAGCCTAACCTTAATATGACTGCAGGTGACTTGCAGAGTTGTGATGACAACCCTGGAAGAAGGGACAGATCTGCAGTGCCTTATAGACATCCCGATGTATCTGTCACATTTTGAACTCATGCCTTGAGACCTGGGCAACCAGGGAAAGTGGCCTGCCTTGAGAAAAGCAGAAAAGCCCAGAGTGATACCACTGGAAACTGCGGCTTCCTCAGATCGATGGATTCAAAGATGAGTAGGTTGTGTAGTTGTATGCAGTTTAAACATTTGTGCAGGGAGTCCACCCATGCAGAGTGTTATTGACAGCTACAGATCAATGCTAATTTTTGATCATTTTCAACCTACAAAAACCTCTTGACCCTGTTGCCACCTTAGGGGCACTTCAAGTAGTCAAAAGCAATCGCAGTAGGCAGCGTAAAATCATCAGACCCTTGAGAACCTTGACGGCTGCGCAGCGTTGCCCGTGTGCCCAGGAGGAGGAGGAGGAGGAGGAGAGACAGGGAGGAGGGCAGGCACCTTGCATTATGGATGCCGTTGCCTTTGAACCGCATGAAAGACTATGCTAATTTGTTTCAAGACTTTAAGTGACTTCTGTGCTCGTGAATTAAAAAATAAACAAACAAAAAAGGCAATCGGAAGCAGATCTTGGCGGATACATTATTCATGATTCATGTTCTCCTGTTTTATGCTTTGAAAAATGTGTTAAAACAAGGTTTTTATTTTAAATAATTTTTATCCTAATCTACAGTTTGAGGAAAGGAATTAGCCGAGGAGTGTATTTGTTGCTATTAACATTTTGTCAGGCAATCTGCAGCCTGTGAAGCATTTTACCCAGCAAAAACCAAGGTGCTGTCCTGCCTAGAGCAATGGTGATGCTGCCAGTGCCACTCAGGGGCTGGGGCTGAGGCTGAGGACAGGGTTCCAAAAGCACAGGCCTAGTCAGAGGCTGGGCTCAGGGCTGCAGTGCAGGGATGGAACATAGTAGCTCCTTATAGCTCTCTTACAGAAGGAATGTGGGAGTGTACATTACTTACATGTTTGCTGGATTATTTTTAGTTTAATGGCTGAATGAGTGAAAATATTTCCCAGTAGGAGGACATGGGGTTGTAGTCCATCGGATTGCATGGACAGAGAGTCTACAAACATCTTAATGTTGGCACTAAAATTTTGTTTTCTTGGTTTGCTTTTAATAATAATTGAAAGCTGGCCTCTTAGCAGTATGAAAACATGGGATACAGGAGTTCATGGCTTTGCAGACAAAGACTGAGGGAACATCCCAGGCAACAATTTTGCTCCTGAGCCTGTTTAAGGCTGTGTCATTGTCTGATGAATCCAAAGGTTACAGTGCTATCCTTTGCAAGGTGTATTTTGCCATTTATGCTTAACCATTCTATCAGGACAGTATTTCTAGGCTGAAAATGTCATGGGAGGACAGTAATTCTTAAAAGAATCACCGAGACTCCATCCTCTTTCAGTATCAGCCTTCGAGCTGAGTAAATTCACTAAAGGCAATGGCAGCATTGCAGGGGGAGAAAACGTGGCTCCATATTCTGGGATTACATCCCCTGAGCTTACTCCAAAACCAAACAATACAAAAATACATGTAAACCATTTGCTCTTCAAGAAATATCTGTAGGACCCAGGGATAAAAGTCATAGCTGGAAGGAATGGTTTAGCAGTCTCCAGAGAACACGATGAACTGCAATCAAGGAAATCCCTCCATCCTTGTTTCATTTCAAAGTGTGATGAGGATTGTTAATAATTAAATCTTGGGGTTTAGTGGGAAAATTGTAGAGGGTGATGAAAAAATATGTCAGGTTTATGTTCAAAAAAAGAAATCAAGTGGTTTGTAGCATTGCTGCCACAAAAGCCCAGCCTGATGATGCAGATGATTAGAAAGCAGAGCCATTGCTTTTTGTATGGTGTTTGTAGGAATGTGTTTGTGCCCTCAGAGGGCTTCTGTGTAGCATTTCAGGGGCAGTAATTTAATGTTGTGTGCTCACTTCCTCCTATCCCCACCCTCAAACCACAGGAGGTAAATTTTAGGCTTTTAAAAGTTCTGTTTTGAAAACCCAGTAGACAACTGTCCTCATAAATCTATTAATACAGACCACATCCAATTGTAAAGCTAATTTTAATCATGTTTTGTGCCAACATAATTTCTGATGCCAGATTTTTATGCTAAGCATGAGCTTCAATTTGAGCTCTGTTCTTTAACCTGCAGTTCATAATTTTGTGTTCAGCTGTATACGTTTTTGGCCATGGCAGTTTGAACTCTTCCACTTTCAAGGATCCAAGCTGTAAATGTTTATTAAAAGAATCTATAATGAAATCAGTTTTGTTATTTTTTTAATGGCTGCCTTGAGTATCTTGGATGACTGAACGCACATTGTTAATCATTAAGTACTCCTGTTACCAAGTGTTTGATAGTATTGCCATCTAGGGGCTGAACTAAATTCTCCATTCTGAAATAAACTGTAATTGAACAGGTGCTGCTATTGACAATGTACATATGTTTTTGCTTTATAGCCCACATGCTTTCCATGTTTCTTATGACAAAAGATTTCTCTAAATGTCCCACAGAAGCCAGAGCTTTTTTATATATAATCTGTTAGAGGTGAATGCTATTTGCATTTGAGCTTATGCTTTTTTGGCAGTGATGACTGGGAATTCCTAACAAAGAATTATACTTTTTTGCATTATTAATCTTGCTAGTGTTTGCCCTGTTTAACAGAAAAAGGACTCATTTATCAGAAAACTGTGTTTATAATCTGTACTTGTGGCATCTCTATATTTAATATTCATAATGGTCATTCAAATGCTGTGCTATATTTATCTAAAAGACTAACCCATTGTTGTGAGGAAATAACTATTTAAATATTTATGTGTAAATTTTAATATTTAAAAAAAGAAATTAATATTTCTTTAAAATTTGTTTCTGAGTCTGATAGCTTAACAAATCTTTAAATATTAAACAATTGGAAGCATTAGCATTTAACAACTTAATATAACTTACTGAAACAGGGAAATGAGCTTCAGCTGCTTCTGCCATACAAAAGAAACTGAATTCCTACACTTCCACTCTTGAGATCTATATAATTAATTCAAAAGCACAACTAAAAATGAGATTAAATTTATCTGTGATCAGCAGACTCCCTTTCTTCCTTGTTCCTCTGATGAGACAGTTCTGAACAGTCTCCTACTGAAACATTTTATTCCTGTTCTTTATTAGCCACCAGATCTTTTGCTGTGGTTCAAAAGAACACTTTGGCTGTATTGCCTTCCTGCCTAGATCTGAATTTGTGCTGAGGTTCATTTTGCCTCATGTCCAAGCAGTTTCAGGTCTCTCTCAGATGCTGCTGAGGTGGATAAAACCATGAGCTGTGATGCCAGTGGCCCCTTCAGGCCACAGCTGATGCCCATCTGCTTGCATGCAGCTTGCTGCTCCATGCTGAGCATGTCCTGGTGTGGGGACAGATCAGCCCCAGCCCTTTCAGCCTTGGCAGGGTCCAGTGGGATTCAGAAACATCCGTGCTCCTCCCAGCCTCTCTCCACTGGGTAATCTGAGCGTCTCTATCAGCAGTATGATATGTTCTCCCAACCCGGAGGAACAGAGAGGACTCTCGTAAGGCAACGGACTGTGCCATACTCATTTTACCTTGTGAATTTCTCTCATCTCTTTAAAAAGCAAGTACATAGCAACCAGTTTATTCTCTCCTTCTCTCTTTTCCCTTCTCCCTGATTATAAGGGGATTGTTTTCAGCAAGAAAATGAAACTCTTGGAAATACAAAAGATTACAGTGCTCTAAGTAGGTAGAACAGGATGGCATACTTATTGAATATGACATATACACACAAAATCTATATATATGTTCTGTAGAGACAGGCATCACTCATATACTGTGGCTTTTCACATGTGCTTCAATCCTTTAGAGTATCTGAAGTGCTGATGTTCACCACATAAAGCTCCAGCACATACTGAATGAAGTGTAGAAGTTGTTTGCTTGTTGAGGTTTGGACTGTGCAGGGCTACGCAGAAATTGGGTCCAAAGACTTCACTGCAATGACAAGAGTTTTCTTTTTGAGGTTCACCTCTAGAAATCCACCAAAACATTCTTAGGAGATATTCTGCAGAGCAGTCAGAAGTGACCCAGACCCGAGACCTCATTTTCCAAATGACACAAACCACAGATGCTGATTACTTTTTTTTAACTAACTCAAACATCTGTATTCTTGCTTCAGGGAACAAAGCATCAGGCTCATTTATTTGGATTGAAACCTTTCACAACATATCATATTCACATCGTAGCTGTAAACAATGCCGGGCAGGTTTCAAGCCCCTGGACATCTGTGCGCACATTGGAAGCTTCACCCAGTGGACTCAGCAACTTCACTGTGGAAAAGAAAGAAAATGGCAGGGCTCTTCTGCTAAGATGGTCAGAGCCCTCCCAACCCAATGGTGTAATTAAGGTAATCTTAATCTTGATCCTTCACTTGGTCAAAAAAGGGAAGAGAAATGCTGAATATCAAATTAAAATATTTTTGCTGAAAAGAACTCAGTCAAATGCATTGTACTTTAAAATAAGACAGAAGTCCTATGTAAGCACAAGGTGCTCTGTGAGTGCTCTCTGCTTGTGGTTGTATTAATATAGGTATTAACATTCCTGTTCTACTCCATGACTGCAAATGTACATTTACAGTGAACAAAGTTGTTAATTTAATGTATAGAAATCTGTGCATGAAAGCTCATAACCTTACCTGGTTTATATTAGACATTGCCAACATGTGTTTGTAAAAAACTTGGGTTTGACAGAATGTTATTCTGAAATCTGGGACTTCTTTTAGCTCAGTGGTTTCAGCTGACTAAATTGTGACTCACAGAATTTGCAGCTACATGGCTTTATTTTTTGTTTTTTTTCTTAAATGGCTATCTCTAGCATTTGTGTGAAGCTTTGTGCTAGCCCATGAGAGCCCCACAATGAAACATGATAGCAAACAGAAATAATGAAATCCATCACTAAGTGATTACTGCATCCAAAAAAAAAAAAAAATTTAAAAAAGACAAAAAATGGATCAAAGTATTCCTTTTGTATTAATGATTTATTTGTGTGATGATTGTTTCTAGCCAGGAAATGAACTTCTGAATCATTGGTTCATAGTCCTAACCCCGTTGCAAAGATTAAGGTGTCTCATCTACTGCTTATTGACAAAAAAAAGAGTTGATTTATATAATATTTTTCCTTTTGTCCTGGCTTCTGTCCTTCCTTCCCTCCCTGCCTTTTTTTTTTTGCTTGCTTGCTTACTTGCTTGCTTTCTCTTGCATTCTTGCTTTCTTTCTTCCCCAGACCTACAATATTTTCAGTGATGACAACCTGGAGTACAGCGGTTTATCTCGCCAGTTCCTCTTCAGGCGCCTTGAGCCGTACACTGTCTATACCCTGGTCCTAGAAGCCTGCAACGCAGCAGGCTGCACTCATTCTTCACCCCAGCTGGTCCGAACAGATGAAGCACCCCCAGTGTCTCAGATGGCACCTGTAATCCAGGCAGTGAATGCTACCAACGTGGAACTGAGCTGGCTGCAACCAATTAATCCAAATGGAAGAATAATTCGCTACGAGGTTATTCACAGATGCACAAAAGAAAATGCTGCGGGGTACAGAGCAACAACAGAAGATGAGAAAATTGTTTACACAGAATATAACACTGAAAGTAATACTTTCATGTATAATGATAAAGGCTTGCAGCCGTGGACAAGGTATGAGTATAAAATACGCACCTGGAACGCAGCAGGGTATGCTGACAGCTCCTGGACAGCAGCAAAGACAAGTCAAACCGCCCCAAAAGGCCTCACTGCCCCCAGCTTATCCTTAGAGTCAGTAAACCCCCGTAAAGTGCTCATCTCCTGGGCCTCCCCGGCACAGCCCAATGGTATTCTTCAGTCATACAGGCTGCTAAAAAATGACACTCTCTATCCTTTCAGCTTTGATGCTGCAACTTTCAGCTACACAGATGAGGACTTACTGCCCTATTCTGTGTACAGTTACGCAATAGTCGCCTGCACAATGGGAGGATGCTCTACCAGTGAACCAGCTGTGATTCAGACACTGGAAGCAGCTCCTGCCTTTGTGGAGCCACCATCTCTGCACGCTGTCAGTGCAACTCAAGTTAATGCATCTTGGGCACCTCCTCAAATACAAAATGGAGAGATCACCAAGTACATATTGAAATCAAACAGGGGAGAGTATTATCCTGGCAAAAATTTGCACATGTTGGTCTCTAATCTGCAGCCTTACAGGCAGTATGATTTTGCGTTGGTTGCATGTACTGCAGGGGGCTGCACATCTAGTATGTCCCAGTCTGTGATGACCATGGAGGCTCCACCACTAAATATGGAAGCTCCCAGGCTGCTTGTAATGGGCTCAGAGTCAATTGAAATCACGTGGAGACTTCCAGCTAACCCCAATGGTAAAATCACAAGCTACGAGCTAAGGAGGGACGGTGTTCTTGTTTACTCAGGGCTGGAAACTCGCTTTCTTGATTTCACCCTCATGCCAGGCATGGAGTATAGCTACACCATCACTGCAAATAACAGTCAAGGGAGTGTGACCAGCCCACCAGCTCAGATAAAAACCAACCCCTCTGCTCCATCTGGGATGTTGCCTCCGAGGTTGCAGGCATGGTCCTCAAAGGAGATTTTGGTGGCCTGGGATCCTCCTATCAAAGTAAATGGTGACATTAGAAACTACACAATCTCAATCCACAAGCCTGCTGAAACAGAAAAGAAAGCTATTCTCTTTGATGCATCTCATGTTTCCTTTGTGAGACGGTCATACATAGTGGCAGAGCTACAACCCTACAGTAGGTAAGTATGGAAGACCTCATTTGTTGAATGAATGCTGCAGGTCATTCAGAGGGCTGGCAGATGGCTTAACCATCTTCTTTAAACAGATAGTCAGACCCATGGGTTTTTGTTTTCTAAAAAGCACATGATAAAAACAGGATTTTTCTTAATTTATAGTAACATCAGCTTTATATCATCTCTGTGAAGTGCATAGAGTTTACTGAGATGGTAATTATATGACAGGTAATTCAGCACTCTGCTGTAGATTCCAAAACCTGCACTCTTGTACTTGTGTATCTTTTGCCAGATATCTGCATTCAAGAATAAATGGGGCTTTAGCTGACCCCATTTCTGTTCAGGGTGGGTAGTCCAGTGACCTGTCAGCCAGACTGTCCACAGGGCAGCAGAGCTAAGACAGTGGAGTCGTATCAGGAATACTCCCACGCCTTTGAGCTGGAAACAAGTGACCTGTACTTAAGTGAAAGCTAAAACTTGGGAGCAGGTAGTAGGCTCAGCTACAGAGAGAGTACACTTAATACTGAAATAATATCTTCTACACTAATTCTTGATTATTTACATGACCTTTTGTTAGATATTTGTGAAGGCATAATTTGTATGTGTTATATGGTTGATAAGTCTGCCTACTATTTACGTATAAATAATCTAAATCCAAAGAGAGAAGAGTAATAGAGTGAAGCTCTACAGCTGTGAAATATCCAAATCATCTCCTACAATGAATCATCATTTTGTTTCACATCACCAAAATCAAAATTATTTTGATCACTTGACTCCTGCAGATGCTAACTCTGCTCTAAAAAAAGATGAAAACAAATCAAAACCCAGCAGACATTGTTCATTTTTAGCACAAGGCACAGCATATAATGTGTGTGTTCATACAGATTGTTTTTTTTCCTTAATTAAAACATTTCAAGTGTCAAGAGAAATTAAGAAACCATCTGTGTGTAGCAGATTCAGATCTCATGTGCAGTACATATTTGTGTTTGTAGTGCTTTAACCACTTCATTCCTCATTTGTCTTCCCAAGGTATGAAGTGCAGCTCCAGGCTTGCACAGAGCTGGGTTGTGCCTCCAGCGAGTGGGCATCAGTGCAGACGCTGGAGTCGCCCCCAGCGAGGCAGCCCGCCCCGCTCATAGAGATACAGACCAGAGCTGGGGGCTTCCAGTCGACTTCTTCCATCCTGTGGACTGGCCCTCAGCAGCCAAATGGGAAGATTTTATACTATGAACTTTACAGAAGGCGAGCAACTCAAGCCCAGATAAATTTAGACCTCGCACTTGTTTACAATGGTTCTTCAACCTCCTTCAAAGATGACAACTTGATGCCTTACACAGAATATGAATATCAGGTGGGAATTGAAGTAATTTAGCAGCTCTGATTGTGTTTTCAGTACACTTTGAGACCCTTACTTTGCACTTACAGTGAACATACACATCTCATTTCTAATGTTAATAGTATTGTAATATCCAAATTATTATTGTTAATGTATTTCAAATAGTTGAGAAGCTGAAAATAATTGTGCACAAGCAAAGCATTCATTCAGCAGTTTTCTTTAGCTTAATCATAAGTGCCTGTTTCCTGCATGTTAAATGTTTGTGTATACTGCAGAGTTTTTTCAAGGCTCCACCATTATCTCAGTAGTGTGAAGTCCTAGTTTTTAAATGGCAGCTTCATTTCATTAGTTCTTCTTTATTTTTACTTCCTCCTCTAATCTATGCTGAATTAATTTTTAGTTTATGACCTGTCAGGAGTTGACATCAAGAGAGACTAGGGCTGTTTTCTCTTTAAATTAGACGTTAAGATCATAAGCAGTTTTCATGAGTAGCTCAAAAGTAAATTTGCTGTTAGTGGCTGTTGTTGCTTGTCATGCACACAGGTATTTTTGCTGTTTTTCTCATGAGGCTAAGCTAAAGCAAGCATACCAGTTCTGCCATTCTTTCACCTGTAATTGTTTTCTGTGTCAATTTTTAACTTCTAGCATCATTTTAACATACACTACTAGTGATAATGTAGGGCTTTAATTAATTTCAGCCTATGAACTAAGACCATTAAATCTTTCTCAAGTTTTTTGTGAGGTAGTGGAGTTTAGACCCTCAGCAAAAAAACAGCCTTGAATTGTTGTTTTTAAAGGTAGATTTAGTATCGCAGCATGATGATGTTTATTTTTTAAATTATGTTGTCTATGAATAATCACACTTTGCCACAAAACAGAATACCATTAAGCAGTGATTCTGTACATTATATTTCTACTCATGATGCATCTTGAAGATCAGTTTAGCAGTACTCAAAAGTTATTAGAAGCTTTTTCTTAAAAAAAAAAACTTAAGCATGGATTTCTTTTGATACATATGTAGCACTGTGCATTCCACCTCTCAAGCTCCTGCAAGATGGTGGCTATCTTTCTTTTACACACTCATTTGTTTTATAGAATCATAAGATATTGGAGAGGCTCTTAAGAAGTCATCCAGTCCAGTTTTCCACTGAAAGCACGGTCAGTTAAGGAGTCAGATGAGGTTACACAGGTCTTTTTCCTGTTGCATCTTGAAAACCTTCAGCAAGAGTGACTGTGCAACCTCTCAGGGTAGTCTGCTTGACTGTTTGGCTGTCCTCATCGTGAAAATGTTTTGTTTTGTTTTTTTTATGGTCAGTCTGAACCTCTTTTGTCTGAACTTATACCTGTTTTCTCTCATCTCTTGCCACCCTGTGAGAAGTGTGTTTCTAGTTGTGTCCCTTGCTTCTTGCTCCATTGCTGTCAGAGTTGCAGGGTGGAGGAGTGCAGTGGCTTTCTTCATAAATCTGATTTAGGTAAAGAGAGGATTCAGAAGGAAAAATTATAAAACTATTGAAAAGAGAGCCTGGAATGCTACTAGAAAAGTGTAGTTTCTTTCCTACTTGATAATCACAAACATCTTTTTTCCTTTGGATGTTTCTGGACTGACAGAATGTATGCAAGGTAGCAGCCACTGTAAAAAGTGTGCCTGCTAGGTTTGTGTTGAAGGAAATTATGAACATCCATCAGCTGACTGATTCTTATGGCTGATTTCAGGTCCATGTTACTTGATTTCCTTCAGTTACCTAATGACATCCTCTCTGAACTTAGTGGTACAGGAAATGCTATAGTAATATTTTCCACAGAAAAAATTATAATGACTTGAAGCCTGAAATTTTATTGCACTTTAAAAATATGAGAGTAGACTTTCCAGTTGTCACTTCTATTTTAACCACAGTTTTCAAGTAAATTTTTGGCAGTTTAAGTCACTCTGTGTACAAACATCATGGTTTCAATTTCTTTTTCCCAGCTTTCTTCTTTTGCAGGATGCAAATTCAGATGGGGGTGGGTAAATAACAAGCATTGGAGCAGACCCAAGTCCTACTTATTAGTTAGGAAACTTTCTTAGATAAACATCCCAGCTCTTACGTGAGGTGGAAGTCTCACATTGGCTGTGAGATAGTCTCACTTGCACCATCTTTCAGTTATCTCAGTTAGAAGCTGTTTTTTTGGGGAAGCTGATACCACAGAGACTTGTCTAAGCAAAAGTTTTTAATGATCTAGTTGTGATGGGTAACAAAGAAAGCCTCTTGATGAGATTCCTGTGGTTTACCATGGTGTGTTTAAGTCTTCGCTTTTTGTCTTGGTTCTACTCCATAGAGGGGCTGAACTGTTGACTGGGACCCTACATCATTTTTGTTTTTTTCACTGGTGACCATTTATTTCACCATGAGAGTTTTTTTGCATGCATGTGTTTGTTTTCTGCTTTTGTCATTTGCAGCAGTCCTCTGGAATCTATTCTGAACTCCTCCATTGTTGACAATTTATATCTTGCCTGTGAGACAAATTATTTGTAAGTATAGGGCTTGGCTTTTGCTATTGTGCTGATGAAACCCAGATTTATATTTCACTTAAACTGGATATTGATTCTGCTGTCTCTGCATTTGAAGCTTGTTTGCTGGACATAAAACTTTAAATGCAACTGAATTTCCTCCAGCAGAATGCAGATAAAATCAGAGTGCTGTGATGGGAGTCTCTCCAGCATTTTTGGAGGTATTGAGATTTAGTTCAATGAACCCTGACAGCTTCTTTGGATCTGAAGTCAGGATTTCGGAGTTGAAGTTTTTCATTTTTTCATTGGCTAGAAACTTCAGCTGATTATATAGGGCTTGTAAGATGAGATGTGAAAGTTGCACTTTCAAAAGTGATCAAGTGACTTCCGAAGCTGATGCTTTTTAAGGAGACTGTGACTCCTGAATGCTTAGGTCACTATTGCTTAAGGAAGCACTTTAAGGGACAGATCTGCATAAGCATATTAATACCTTCTAGGTTTCAGTGGGGTTTTAAGAGGCATTAAGGTGCCCACTGTCCTGTACTCAGAAATTATTTCCTAGATCCTTGAAATTCTCTCTACCAGGCTTTTTCTATATTTAGATATTTGCATTTTTCAGGCTTTTTAGGTATTTGTTGGAGTACATCATTTAAACAGATGCTGTTGCATGAGCCTATAAAAAAAAAACAAAAACTGACTTAAACAAACTCTATAACGCATGAGGCCTAATGATTTTGCAAGTGTAACCTTTTGGAATATTTCTGAAACAGAGTGTGAAGGCCCTTCTCAGGAATTACTGAGGATGGTGTGCAATGTTAGATATATAACAACCTACAGAGTCAGACCTGTTTTTCTCAGCTAAGGGAAAGCCCTTTCAAATGAGACAATTGTGGCATTTGTGATATTTAGTTCCATTTGGCAAAACAGAGTTGTGAGAGTTTGGTGCAGTTTCCATGAAAGTGCAATGTCACTAGTCCACAACAGCACTGAAATGTGCACTTAAGACTACTTTATGTTAATGGCTTAATGTCTTCCTGGTTTAGAGTACATCCTTATTTCCACTCTGCAGTCATGGAACCTATAAAAGACAGGAAAGCAGGATCTTCCCTTTTCAGAAAGTTTTATGACTTCCTGGAGAGAATTATTCTCCAGAAGAATTATCTGGTCAACTCACAATAGAGGTACAGAACACTTCTTGCTTGTGAAGCATGCTTCCCACACTCTCATCACTAGGAAATACCCTGAGATACTACCAGGGAAAACACGTTTTGGGTTCTCCATCTTGGACTCTCAAAGAGAAAGCAAATCATATTCATACTCTGGAGATACAAAGAGGGAAAAAAAATATGGGTGCAAAGTCATGGAGATGAAGGCAGGACCAACTACATGGAGTGTAGAATAGGTCAGCCCTCTTGGTCACTCTCAGAAATGACAAGAACGACACTTGGTTTACCAGCCTGTCTGTCAAATTGTTGGCTCAGCTCCATTTTGTGCTGCTTAGTTACTGGCAAACAGTTTAGTGACTTCTGCAGTGTGAAACAGGGTGAAACTGGTTTTCTGACTAGCCAGTGAGAGAAAGTCACCCATCTGTAATCAAATCTGGCTTCTTTTTGTTATTTTAATTCCTTTTAATTGTTTTAATTTCTTCCTGTCTCCCTGACAGAAAGATGTACTACAAAGTAGTGATGTAAAATGAAATTTAGGTCTTTCTTGCTCTCTCTAGTCATTATCCCCTTTTTAATTTGTTTGGAAAAATATTTTTTACTTACAAGAGTCTTTGTGCTTCTTGCTTCCAAGTAAACAGTTTCCCATATTGTACCTGTATTAGGCTACCGAGCTCAACCTCAGCTTCTGAAAAGTAAAGGAGACATAAATATTTTGTTTCACTGATGTAATGGCAATCCCTACTCTAAATAAACTTCTTCTAAACTAGGTGCTTCTTTTCCCTTGGTAGAGGGTACAAAGTAATGAGAAAGACCATTTGGAGCGATTTCTTCTATTAAGCCCCACTTTAGGCACTTCTGTTTTCAACAGCATCCTCAATCCAAGTGCTTAAACAAAGAACTGATGCAACAAACCTTGGGCTTTGTTCACTAAATTAAATATGAATATTAGGCTGGGTTTGTTTACTTCTGAAATTGCCAGTGAGACTGCTAGAGCACCACTCTTACAAGACCTTTCTCAGTAAATTGTGAATCTGACATATTCAAAACCACAGCAAGATATCCTTTAAAAAGACATTACTGTGAGTACCAGGGGAAAATATCCTCCAGGGCTGGAGATGACTTGATACGATTTTCTTGATTGTATCTTTTTATTTATGAGGCATAATTTATGACTGCTGAAAAGCAAACTAAAATGAATGATGATTAACTACAGCCAAAGTAATAAATCAGAAGCGGAGAAAGAAGTGGTGATTTTGATCTAATCTATTGAATTAGCTGTTGCCCTTAGCCACTACAGGTATTGGAAAGACCTTTTAATATCTGCTTATCTCTGTCATGGGAACTTGGTAACTATCTCATTATACACCCATAGGAAACAAATTATTTAATTTTCTACCTTTTAGAGTTAAACCTGTTTACATCTCTCATTAATTGCTGGTGTTATACTATGTTATGAGATCTTCCTTACTATTTGGTAGATTTGTTTAAGTCACAAACTGTTTGCCTGTTGTCTTTCCCTTCCCCAGAATGGGTTCAGTTTAGTATTTGAACAGTGAATATGAATAGCATTGTTAAGAGGCACAAATTATCACAGTACTTGAAGCCTGGACCTAGAATATATCCCATTATATGCTTATGGCCTCCATCCGGATGCTAACTGAATGTAGAGGAAGGAAAAGTATGCATCTGAGGATGGGCAATCAGAAGCATACATTTGTTTACTACCTCTATGTACCCCTGGATATGAGTGGACATGATATTTTCTTTCCCTTGACTTCAGTCTATCCCCTGTGGATTGCAGCCACTTCTGAAAATTTCTGCTTTGCTGACACCTGCCTGACACAGCAGTGCCCAGCTGTGAATACATTATCCTAATGCTGAATGCTGGATTTCATAGACAAGGTTTGTGCCCTGAGCTGTGCTGACGTTGCATAAGTAGCTCCAAATTACTCAGGCTGCATGCTGGCAAGTTCTGATCAGAAGAAAGGTTTGGGAAGGGTGCTGCAACCAGCAGTGAGAGGGAGATCCTCTGGGTTTGCCTTATTTTAACCAGCCAAGATTACAGTCTCTTCAGTTTTCTTACAGACTGCTGTTCAAACAAAGCTAAAAATTGGGTGCTGTGTTTCTGAAACTTGCTGATGTTGTATCTTATATACCCTTAAAATGGCTCTCTTGGAGAAGGATTACACTGTGAAAATTCTGCATTTATGCTAATGTAGGGTTAAGATGGGACAAATCTGATTCAAAAAATACAGAGCAAAGTCTCAAAGTATTGTATCTTTGCGACCTCCATGAAGCAACTCTAGAAAGTGGAGAGTGGTATGAACCCTTCTCTATTTGTCTCTTCTGGCACTCTGAGAATGCCAGAATTGAATCCTTTTTGGAAATAGCAGCAGTCACAGATATGTGCTGTCTGTGGATGCCCTAAGGGTGGAGACCTAAGTCATATCTGTCTTTTACTCACAGGAGTAAAGAGTTCACATGTGAAATGGATGGCTTGACCTTGTAGTTCCCCAGAACCTACAGCACTACTTTACTGCCCTACAGCTCTAATTAGTCCTCAAAGCTGAAGGTAGGTAGTGGTTTGCTAATGAGACTTTTTAAAATGCAAACAACTATGTCCTGAGTGCCTGCAGGAGCTCATCGCAAACTGCAGCCACGTAGAGCTGAAGTCTTGTCCCTCACAGGGACAAGTCCCTGCTACAGGCCACCAGATCAGCAGAACCAAGCAGATGTGGCCCTCCATAGGCAAGTAGAATAGGCTTCACATTCACAGGACCTGGTCCTCAACAACTCTGACATCTGCTGAAGGGACAACACAGCAAGGCATAAGTAATCCAGGATGTTTCTGGAATGCATAGATGATAACTTCCTCCTCCAAAAGGTAGAGGGACCAACAAGAAAAAGTGCTGTGCCGGACCGTGTTCTCACCAAGAGAGATGGGCTGGTGACCAACATGAGGCTCAGGGACAACCTTGCCTGCAGTGATCATGAAGCACTTGAATTTAAGATCCTCAGGCCATCTAGGAAGATGTATTCCAAGCTTACAGCCCTGAACTTTAAGCATTCAGACTTTGATCATTTTAGGGATCTGCTGGCCAAAGTCCTGTGGGACAAAGCCCTGTAGGGAATGGTGGCCCAGGACAGTTGGTTAGTATTCAAGGATCACCTTTTCCATGTCCAGGATAAAAGTATACTGACAAAGAGGAAGGCGGGAAAGAATGCTAGGAGACCTGCCTGGATGAACAAGGAGCTCCTGGACACACTACCACACAAAAAGAAACTACAAGGATTGGAAGAAAGGACAGCTAGAACGGGGGGCATATAAGGAAGCTGTTCAAGCATCAGGAGACCTGGTTAGAAAAGCCAAAGCTCAGTTAGAACTAAATTTAGCCAGGGAGATCAAGGGAAATGGCAAAAATTTCTATTAACAGCAAAAGGAAGACTCTGGAAGGTGTGGGCCCCCTTAGAAAGGAAACAGTGAACTAGTGACAAGTGATATGGAAAAGGATGAGGTTCTCAAAGACTTCTTTACCTCAGTCTTCACTGGCTAGAGCTCTAGCCACACTCCTGAAGTTGCAGAAGAAAATGGAAACTGTTGGAAGGAAGAACAGCCAATTTTAAGTGAAGATCAGGTTTGTGACCATCTGAAGAACCTGAAAGTGTACAAGTCCATGGGACCTGATGGGATACACCCAGGGGTACTGAGGGAACTGGCAGATGTGGTTTCTAAACCCCTGTCTATTATATTCCAAAAATCATGGCAGTCCAGTGAAGTCCCCACTGACTGGAAAATGGTGCCTGGCAAGTGTTGTGGCCTTCTATGAAAAGGTCACAACATCAATAGACAGGGGAAGACCAACCGATGTCATCTACCTGAACGAAGCTTTCAACAGTTTCCCACGACATCCTGGTCTCCAAGCTCGTAAAACATGGGGTTGATGGATGGACCACTTGTTAGATTAAGAACTGACTTGATGGCCACACCCAAAGAGTGGCTGCCGATGGGTCTGTGCCCAAGTGGAGGCCAGTGACAAGCGGAGTCCCTCAGGTATCAGTGATGGAACCAGTCCTGCTTAACATCTTTGCTGGGGACATGGACTGTGGCATTGAGTGCACCCTCAGCAATTTTGCTGATGACCCCAAGCTGTGTGGTGCAGCTGACACACTGGACTGAAGGGATGCCATCCAGAGGGACTTTGACAGGCTGGACAGGTGGTCTCATGCCAACCTCATGAAGTTCAACAAGACCAAGTGCAAGGTCCTGCATCTGGGTAGAGGCAATCCCAAGCACTGATATAGGCTGGGCAGTGCCTGGCTTGAGAGCAGCCCTGAGGAAAAGGGCTTGGGGGTGCTGGTGGATGAGAAGTTCAACAGGAGCCATCAGTGTAGGCTTGCAGCCCAGAAAGCCAACTGTATCCTTGGCTGCATTAAGACAAGCATGGCCAGCAGGTCATGGCCAGGAGGTGATTCTCCCCCTCTACTCTGAGACCCCACCTGCAGTACCGTGTCCAGTTCTGGAGCCCCTTTTACAGGAGGGACACGGACATGTTGGAGTGTGTCCAGAGAAGGGCCACAAGGATGATCAGAGGGCTGGAGCACCTCTCCTATGAAGACAGACTGAGAGAGTTGGGGTTATTCAGTCTGGAGAGGAGAAGGCTACGAGGAGACCTTATTGTAGCCTTCCAGTATCTGAAGGGGACGTACAAGAAAGCTGGAGATGGACTTTTTAGGATTTCAGGTAGTGGCAGGACTAGGGGGAATGGATTCAAACCAGAGGAGGGTAGCCCAGGTTGCCCAGAGAGGTGGTGGAAGCTCCATCCCTGGAAGTTTTTAAGGCCAGGCTGGACAGGGCTCTGAGCAACCTGATCTAGTGGGAGGTATCCCTGCCCATGGCAGGGGGGTTGGAACTAGGTGATCTTAGAGGTTCCTTCCAACCCTGAAAATTCTATGAACTACAGTAAAAAGCAGTTTGATGCAGTGTCTGTAGGACGTGGTGAGAGTCATGCGTTGCTGGTGGGTAACCAGCTGTTTGCCTCATTTGCCTTTCTGCACACAGGAAGGGTGAGCAGCATCTGGCTGTGTGAAGCAGAGGTTCCTACCTCTCCTGGGTCTGAGAGGTCAGCAGAAGCTCAGGACTGCTTCCTTCCAGCAGGAAAGCTACTTCCAGCCAGCCTCATGCTTCACCAGAAGTCAATGAGAATGAGACCTCTCCGGTTACAGAGATTCTCATTTTCCATTGTCTCTCAGCTGCCAGAGGCTCTCCTTTGCAGGAGTGGGGAAGATTCCCATCTGGGGACTTCTTGGTTGATCTCTGTGCTTGCAGCCAATAACTGTGATGTAGTTTGAGCCAGGTCAGAGATACAGATACAGATGTTGAGAGCTGGAAGTGGTTAGTGCAAGCAGAACCTCCTCTGCCAAACCCCTGTTCACTCAGGTGTGATCATGCTTCTTCACATAATCAACATTGGGGAACTTTTGGCCATGCACTGTTTTTTGCCTTAACCCTGGAGTGTCTTTGTTTTTTGAGGGGGGTTAATTTGAGTGATTTATTTTTTCAGCTTCTTCACCTCCCTTTTTTTCATCATGGTGAGGCCATAGTGCTCACCTAGTTTATCACTGCTTTTCTTCTTCTACTGCCTTTCTTGTGCTGCAGCTCTGGAGGAGATGTGGAAACATATGCATCTATTTCCCTCAGTTCCCATTAGTAACTCCCATATGGATTAAACACCTTCTCATATGATCTCAACTTGATGAAAGAAAAGCCTTTTTTTTTAGTTTAAAGCACAGGTTCCTCAGTAAGGACCTGGGGGTTTCATGAGTGTTGCAGAAGATGAATCTATGTGGTCAGGGATGGAGTAAGTCATCTAACAGGCTTCTTCCACTGTCAGCATCTACAATCCCATGATTTTTTGTATCTACACCAAAGAGTTGTTGTGATTTTGTTGCCCTCTATGGGACAAGTTTTTGCTAAGCTTTACTAAGTTTGAACCAGCTGGGCTGACTGTGTTAAGGCAGTGTCCATCTTCTCAGCACTTCCCTTCCTGCTCTGCGTAGGTTTTGCCCCTTCTTGCTGTACCGATGAACCTTGAAATTGTCCTATGATCATTTTGAGCAGTGGCTGATAACCAGTTTCTTCCAGGAGCAGAGATGTGTGAAGGCTCGTTTATGATAGGAAAAGGCAGGCTTAGGTACCTGTAACTGGAATTCTTCAGTCCTGCAAATACATGGTCTCTGGAGAGGTTTCCTCCCCCCCCCAACCCTCCTCTCTTTCTCTGCCTCCAAAGTGTGCTCTGGGCCAGGGGCCAGCATATTAAGAAAGCATTTTGAATAGTAACCCCTGTAGGAGATTTTGAAACCCTCTCCTGGCATTTTGGGCAACACAGCCATTAACACCAGCACATCTTTTGGCAGGGTGCTGAGCCGTGCACCATGATGTCAGACTTTGTGCTTTTGGAGGCAATATATTCAGAAAGTCTTACACTTTTGTTTTCTTTCTATTGTCTGTATTGTGTGTAGATCCCTGAGATGTGATCGTTTCTTACATCACAAGCCGCAGACAGTGCTTCGGCCTGTTAAACTCTTTACGTTTCTATGTGAATGCAGTTAAATATTTTTGGTGCTGATTATACCACAATATAGGAGACATTTTTACCAGCCCCAGAAAACTTTTTACAGGTCTAAACCATGAAATATCAGCTTAACCAGGCAGTAGCTTTCATTCATGACTGTTTTGTGATGACTTTTTGAGGATCCATGATCAAAGCTCTGACTCTAACAGACTTCTGATGCCATGCTGTCCCACTTCTTCATGCAAAGAAGGGGCTAAACATTAGCATTTCCATGTGCAGTCAGTTCTGGGCACTTACTGCTCCAAGTCTACAAATGCTTACTAGGATTTACTTGGATAGTGATTCTCAAAGGGCAATATTTTTATACCCATACATGCTTTTACAGATGGTTGAGCAGAAGCAGAGGGACTTAAGGGAATCCAGCTTAGGTCAGTGTAAATCCAGAATTTAGATCCTCAGAAGTCCTGTTCAGCTGTCACAGCTGTCTCAGAAGCTGGCATTTCACAGACACATAGAGGTTTTCTGCTGGAAACACATCTTAGCAGGGCTGAGTAGCTGGTGCCTTAGAATAGCTTAGATCATGCCTGTCTGTTCAGGCCCACATCATGAGGCTGTGACCTCAGCCTATTTTCAAGAGGTTTGGGATGTGGTGCCTTGGGGATCAAAGGGAACAACTGCAGCTCCTCTCCACCTCCCTGGAGAAGCACTTGGCAACTGTGTCTGCTTCTGTCTGCTTGTGCTCTGTCCAGTCAACCTTGGTTCCGTTGTGTTCATGCTCAATGAAACAGCCCCCAAGGGGGCACTGGGAGCACCCCAAACACAAAGACCAGTCATCCACTGGGACATTCCCATTCTGGAGGGGGCAGGCTTGGCTTCCTCTGCTGGAGCATGTGATTGAAACTAAATTACCTGTTTCCTGGAGGAGTCCTTCAGCCACTTAGCTGAAGTGTGAAAGGGGAAGAACAACGTGTTTTCTGTTGTCCTAAGTCAGTGTTTGGGAAGAAAGAGCTCTTATTTTCTGAAATAAGAAAATTCTATGACAGGAGAGGGATCAATGGAGGAAAGTGCCTCCATCCAACTCTCAGTGTGGAGTGTGCATCCCAGCTGAGTTGCATCCCTCTCTGCTCTGGATTCCTCTGGATTTCCTAAGGGCTCCCATTCTGCAGCTGAATCCCTGTGCTGCACAGGAAGTCTCTGTTCCTCACTCACCACCTTCAGTGTTGCTGTGAGCTGCTTGCTCGGCAGGTCAGGTCCAACATGGTTACACTCCCTGATCATTAAGGCCACAGCCTGGATATAACTCAGGTCAGATCCAAGTCAAAGCCAGTGGCACACTCAGAGCTGCTCTTTCCATATGTGGCTTACTCTCTCCACAAAGAAATATGCCTCTTGATATTACTCTGGGCAAATCTTTGTAGCACCTTGGACTGAATTGAGATAGAGGGTTTAACCTGCTGCAGTAAAGCGAACAGAGTTTGATTTTATGAGAAGTTCACAACAGAAATATATTATTGATTTTACTGAAAAGTGCTTTGGCTGAGCTTTTTATGGTAGTGCATCATCAGAACTTACATAATGTTTCAGTGGATGGTGCTATACATTATTGATGGAATCAGGCAGGAACTTTGGGTTTGTAATTGGCAGAACCACAGTCTTCAAGGCCACTGTGGTGGTTTTTGGATTTTTCCTTCCACAGACCTCTTGGGAGGTAGCTTGGTCTTGTAGTTTTAATATTGGAAGCTGGAAGGACACTAGAGTCAGTTTTGAAGACATCTTATTTCTAAACTTCCTATTTTTTTTTTAAGGCCTGGTCCCACCATCCACCTCCCCAGGACCTCCTCCCAGTGTAGATCCACAGAAGAACATGTTTTACTCTAGTTAGAACTGCTTTGCCATGAAAGCTTACTAAGGAATACTTATACTAAAAAAATCACTCAGACAGTCCTCTTGTATTTCCATTTAGATCTATCATTCTGATTGATCACTATGCGGTTTGCTAATATTGAGCCTAATTTAACCCTATACGCTCATGCATCCATCTATTCTGTCTATTGTACCTGACATTCTACAAATTACTTACTCATGCAAATGATGACCTAAGGCAACCTTTTATGATATTCGTGTTTAATTATACAAATGTTTTTGATAAATAAGATTATACATCCTTCCATATGTTTATTCACTCCTTGATGAAAGCAAAATTTAATTTTCATGCAGATTTGTTGGAGAGTATGTTTAATAAGTGCTGAGTTTTATGTAGTCTGCAGATCACTCTGGTTTTGGGAAGCTGACAAAACCAGTAGGCATAGTTCATAGAGACATGTGGGTTTTAATCAGGCCTAATTCAAGCTGCTAAATTTTGAAATCTTGGAACTAGAGCTGTTGCCTTTGTGCTCATGCAATAAAGTAAATGTTGTGAAAATAAATGAGAGAGGCTGATTTACTTACCCTTTTCAATGAGGTTTTCTTTATATTATGGGTTACTGAAAATGTTGCCAACTGATTGATATCATAGCATTTTCAATAGAGGGATGTTCATGTAATGTAAAAATTAACTAGAATTTGGCTTGTACGATTCAGTCAAGGTGAATATAACTTCTCACACAGTGCCAAGCTGAATTCACTGGGGCTGCTTTCATACACCAAGGAAACATGTAGAAAGGAGAAATTCACAGGACTCATCACAGTATTGCTGTTGAGAGGTCTTTCAAAACATTATCACTGTTGATCACAGCTTCTGAAGGAGTCACAGCTTCACAGTCACACAGACAGCAGTGAAATTCAGATCTTGGGGATGAGGTAGGGAGAAGACACATGAATACAGACCATGTAAGACATGAAGTCTGCTTCTTTTCCCTAAACAGAGCAGTGGAGAATATTTCATTCTTCTAATAGAAAGCCACTGAGTCAACACTGGTGCTGGTCAGCAGTCAAGGGACACATTGCATGGGTGTCATCACGCTGCATTTTTCCTCAGTGTCAAGACAGCTGCAGTAGCATCCCCTGGCTAACAGTGGATGCTCTGTAGGCTTGAGTCCTCTGCTAACAGTGTATCTGTTTTTGTGTGCTGAAGGTGTGGTCAGTAAACTCTGCAGGCCGGGCACCCAGCAGCTGGTCCCGCTGCCAGACGGGCCCTGCCCCTCCGGAGGGCCTGGGAGCTCCCCTCTTTGACATGGTGGCATCCACAGTGGCCGTGGTCAACATCAGCCCCCCTCTTAAGCCAAACGGGGTGGTCAGTATCTACAGGCTCTTTTGCAATGATACCAGAGGGACTGTTGTGGTGGTGAGTATTGCCAACACTGTTTCTGTACTTCCATTTGAGATTGTATTTTTTAGCTTTACAAATGCTTGTCCTTACAAAAGCTTGCTCTTACAAGCTGATGCTGCTGATTGCAGACTGTCTTTCCCTCCTGCACTCCTGCTGATAACTGTTCTGCAATGCTCTCTCCTGGCCAAAACATTATCAACGCTTTCTCTCACCTAAATGTTATGCTTCTCCAGGAACTAAGCTCATCACTGAACCCTTCTCACGTGGTGATGTGTTGTGACAATTTGATGGAAATCAACAGCATTGTTCAGGGGTGGCTAACCAGCCAAATGAAACACTTCCAGACAGCTCCTGCCAGTTCCAGTGGTGCAGGTGGGAGCTGCAGCCAGTAGGTAATGCTTGTGTGCTTTGGATAGCCTGTGAACTTGAAGTTCAGAAGAATGATGCACATGAGTTTCCCTTTAAAATCCTTCTTCCTGATAAGAACTATTTAATGGTAAAGAACTGAAGAATGATGCAAGTAGCCAAGGAACTTCTGTGTTTTGTCTCAGCCTAGACACTGTTAGGTTTCTAAAAGGGACAGCTTAGGAAATCTGTAGGGCTTCCTTAGAGTTATAAAATAAGGAGGTGATGGGGAAAAGCTAGGGCTGTGGAAGGTGCCTGGAACAGCTGCCACCACATCAGTGCAAAATATTTGAATATTTCTTGTCTGTAACACTGTCTGCTTGTATTTTACAAGCAGGTAAATATCTGTATGTGATTTTTTCCCTCGTTCCATTTTGCTCAACTTTGGAGTGCTAAGTTCAGCCCAGGTCATCAGTCCTTTCCATGAACTTCAGTGGTCTACTGATTGCACAATACACATTTATTCCTTCCAGTGCAATTGGCTGTCTCTGTGACTGATTCAGCCAGTTCTTCTCACTGGAACCTGCATGACCCTTCATATCCACCCCCTCACACCTGCCATACTGCTGGCTCGTTTCCAGCCCTGGCATCAAGAATCATCAAGTACCTTTCTTTGCTTGTTTGATTCTTCCCCTCCTATTATTTTTTTCTACACTCCATTTAACCATGTGCTGACAAATAGGAGCAGGTGTTGCTCCTCATTGGTGTTTTCTACATATTTTTATTTCTTTGGCTTAAAAAGCTATACCTACAAAATGTACAGCAATGCAGTGGAGTGGCACTTCCTGCAAGCACTTTCAGAACAAGGGCACCATTTCTGTTGCCAGAGCTACCAGGTCTCCCTTTCTGAGCATAAGAGAGGTTCCCAAGAGGCTCACCCAGCACCATGGCTGTTTGAATGCAGAGTAATATCATGCTGGTCTTCGACTCAGGGGTTCTTCCAGAGAGCACATTGTCCTGTCTGTGAGTAAACCGACCCACCAGACACATTTTTATCACTCTGTCCAATACTTTCTCTGATATCCATGCTGAGGAAGTGTGTTACATACACATGAGTATTTGCTAGTGCACTTTTCATGGAGTTATTTTCCACACTGATTTATTTTTGCTTCAGTACCACTCATCTTAAAGTTTCTCCTTAAAGGTTTCCTGTTTCTCTGACATTTGCAAGCTGACATACAGTGGTTACAGCTCAGCTCAAGATGTCCATGAGGCCACTGATGGTATGGACTTTTCCTTTGAACAGTGCCCTTTAACTTCACAATGGGAGAAAAAGGGTTGGACTCGATGATCTCTGAGGTCCCTTCCAACCCAGCCTATTCTATGATTCTATGATTCTATGAAAAAATGAGTACAGAGTTCCCAGCACACAACAGCTGCAGTAATGTCAGACTTAAAGGACAAGCACAACCTTGTGCCTGTCTTCTTCAGGAGTTAATTCACCTCCATAACTCTTGTTTAGGGCTTGTGGTGCCTGAAGCTGTGACAAGTTCCCTCTTAATTTTTATAGCTGTCAGAAGGGACTGCCACCCAGCAGACGATACATGGGCTAAAACCTTTTACCACATACTCCATTGGCGTGGAGGCCTGCACCTGTTTCAACTGCTGCAGCAAAGGACCCATGGCCCAAATCACCACGCAGCCAGCTCCTCCCTCCGAGCAACCCCCCCCGCAGATCCGCACTGTCACCTCCCGGAATGCCTCTTTCCAATGGAGTGCCCCCGAGTCACCCAATGGCATTGTCACCAGGTAGGAACTGCCCACCTCAGCCAGGGGTGGTGGAATGAGCTGGAATCCAGGGCTGAGAGCACTGTGCAGTTGTGACAGCCAACACCTTCCCAGTGTTGTTAGTGACATCCCCTGTGGGCTAAATTCCATCTGGGATGTTTTCATGCAACAATTACTTTTCTCCTGAGCAGGATATTGGGAGGGGGTGAAGGTGGAGAGGATGAGTTGCTGTGAGTGGAGGTAGTTGCCTGACTGGTGTGGTTGACAGCCAAACCATGAAATTAACAGGTAGTAAAGAAGCAGCTGCACCTTGTAGTTCCTAAGGCAAATCTTGATTTGCAGAAGTGAACATCAAGGCAAGAGGCACTAACAGATTCCCTGTGAGTGTGACTGCCAGCCATGATTGCTTGTGGATACGTGGCTGAGTGCCATGTAGGCACCTTGCACTTGGAGCCAAAATCTCCAAGAGAAAACTAGAATCTCTTCTCTAGTAGCCAGACATACAGCAATGAGGATGAAACATCTTTTTGGCTTTTATACTACTATTGCCTCTGATTAAACAAAATCCCAACTTTCTTCTCAGCTATGAGCTCCATGTGTATGTGGCTTGTCCTCTGAATCAGCAGCCAGCAGTGAAGGCTTGTAGTCCTGGCCCAACTGAGGTGAAGTATACAGGAAAAGGCCAGAGTGCCAACGTGTCCAACCTCGAGCCTTACACGACCTACAACCTGCGAGTTGTGTCTTACAACTCTGTTGGCAGCAGTGCCTCAGAATGGATTGGATTCACTACGGAAAAGGAGCGTGAGTATGAGAAATAGTTCACCAATTGGCAGTGCCCCCTTCTGATCCATGGGGCTGCACAGCATCAAAGGACTTCTCCACCTCTGTGAAAGATGGTGTCCCCAGAAACATTCTCTTCTGGGCACTATGCCCCTGCTACCCATTCATTGAAATTCTGCTCCGGGGCTTGACTGCTCATTTCTTCAAAAATATATCTTTGCTCATCATCTGATATCACATCTTCTGTCTTGGCAGCCCAGAAACTTTTTATTTTACTGAGATGGGGCCATAGAGCTGCAGAACATAAAATGTTCAAGTATTACCAGAAGGATGATGTGTAGTAATAAATAGATTGCCATAAATAATCCCTGAGGAAAGTGGAGATCCTGAAAGAGACCTGATGTTTCTTCTCAGGAACAATCTTGCTGTCCTAATTCATGCCACACTTTTGCCAGGGCTAACAAAAATTTTCCTTGGATGTCAACTAAATGTTTGGATCCTTGTTGACAAGGAAGTAAGAATTAATTGCTACCTTTAAGGTACATGTCGTGGCCTGCAAGGAAATTTAATGTGCAGAACCTGTGCCTACAGTCAGAATAGATTTTGCCATGAAAACTGAATTTGTAGTAGTCTAACATCAGCTTTTATTAAGAAGATCTATAGTGCTGTAGCCAGAATCACTCCATAAGAGATGAGTTGGGCATTTCACCTCAGATTGCTAGGTCAGGGCAAAGACGATGTTCACTTTTCATTTTATAGTCTTGTGTCAGGATTTCAGCATCACCTTTCTAAAAATCCCTTTTGCATCACTTGGTAGTTATGCCTAGTAATTGCTAAAAATGTATTTGCTACATTCTTAGCTGAAAATTTCAAGTGTAACAACCCAGGTTTTCTTTAATGCCAACACCAAAAAAAAAAAAAAAAAAAAAAAATCTTTATGTCTAAAGCTGTGTTGTTTTATTAAATTAAAAATTTTTTAATGAATTTAAAATGAACATTAACATGTTTTTTAAATGAAGATTAAAATGTTGAAAATTCATAATGAACTGTTAAGCCATACAGAAAAAAAGTGTTTAAAATACAAAGCTTAAACCCCTACCAGATCTGCAGCTCTCTTCTTTCAGTCTTGCTTTTTCTTGCCTTGCTGATCTCTTCACACCAGGTCACCTGAATCACTGTGTTTGTCCCGTTCCTCTTGCCTGGGAGGCTTGCTTTAGTGACAGTGGGCAATTAGCAGCACAGGGTAGCTGGACAGGCAGCTTTCTTGTGGACAAACCAGCATACAGTGGGCACACAGCTTAATGGTAAAGCCACAAGAAAGGACCACCCCAAACTTAAATTAAGTCTTCTGTCAGCAAGCTGATGAGCCCAACTGATGAACTTGACCTCCCTGAAGTGAGTTCTGGGATTTTTTTCTCTCTGCCTGCCATCTGCTCTTGCTTTTCTGAAACCCCGTATTTTCATGAATGTGCAAATGTTAAAAGCTGATCTTGGGCAATTTGTCAGGGCTAGAAGAGTCCTCTCTTAGCAGTTTGGTTCCATTGACCTGGCACGATGGAGCTGAACTTGTGCAACCTGAGTCTTCCTGTCCCCAGCTTTGAGCTGAAATTTCACTTACGCAGTTTTAGTATCTGTACCACATATACAAAAGCAAAGGAAGGGACTTCTAGGTCATTACTATAATGAAATGAGGTATTCTGTTTTCTCAGTGCAGAGGCTGGCATACTACAGCAGCTTTTTTTCCTCCTTGTACCTTCCCTACTCATACATGTGAATATGAGAGGAATGCACGCAACAGAGAGCTGGTATCACACAGAAACTTTTGATGATCTGTATAAATCATGCCTCTTGGATAGAAATGAGGGTTTGTTTTTTTCTCCTTCTTTTGCAGCACCTCGGTACATGGTCCCGTTCTCCATTGTCAGCAATTTATCTACCATCCACATAGACTGGAGCCGCACATTTGTCCTGAATGGCCGCCTGAAGGAGTATGCGCTGACAGAGAACGGGCAACGCATCTACAGTGGCTTTGACACCGAGCTGTATTTACCAAAGACATCTGACAAAAGTCAGTTGCAATTCCCTAATTCTCTCTGCGAAAGACTTTTAAGTCTTGTGTGCTGTTTATGAAAAACTCTCCATGGCCATCCCTAGCTAGGAGCACTGGAGCCTACTACAGGCACACTGCAGCACATCTAAGCAGACGCTTGAGACAAAATTCCTTGGAGCTAAGCTTCCTCTTAGACAATTTACCTGACAGGATGAGACTGCTCTGGCTCATTGTGAGGGTTGAGCTTTCCCAAATCCTTGAGCTTTGGTGCAACTCCACCCCTTAGGGCCATTCTTTAGGAAATTTGTGGAAATCCTCAGCTTCAGAATTGGATTTTTCTTTAAACAAAACTAAGAGAGGAGCACTCAGAATTGGCCGTAGTCTGAAATTTAGTTCCTCCTTCAGAAACTCACAGTCTTTCAAATAAAAGGAAACTGTCAAGATGGAAAAAAAGAGAGAAATATATATATTTTTTTCCAAAGTGTCACATTTTTGTATTTTAAAGGATTTGGATATGTTATGTTTTTTTAATTTCCTGCAATGGTGCAAATACTTTTTTTTTTTTTTTTCTACTCAAACATTCTTAACATTTTTATATTAGCCATGACTGGAATATGAGGGATTTAGAAAAAATGGTGAATAATTTGGAATATGGCTGCTACATGTCATGGAGAGGATTGGGTAGTGAAAAAACATAATTTGTAGCAACATCATAGTGGTGACTACCTTATGATCTGCCATGATTTGTAGTTTAGAGGTTATAACCCATGTATAAGTGATTATGAGGCTCTGTTCTGGGTCTCAGGTGGGGTTTGAGGGGTTAAGTGCTGTACCTGCCTTGATGTTTCTCAGCCCTGCCTGTCTCTGCTGTGGGATCATAGTGATAAACCAGCACCTACAGAATTTGTTTTCCCCTTCTGACAGTATTTTCTGAATTTCTTGCCCAGCCTTTTTGTTTCAAGTGACCTGTATCACTGATGAAGGGACTGCCATGACACCAGTCATCAAGTACAGTGCTGGAGATGGAGTTGGTAAATATGTAAAGAAATTACCTAGCACATATTGATTTTATGTGTTTGTGGTAGAAATTTCATGCGTGGTGTATGCTAGACAGGATAGCATCTTATTGCAGGATCCAAGGATGTGTCTTTAGGGCATGAGCTATGTAGGTAATGTGCCTTTGTCAATATGGGTGGCATGTTTCTTTACATCATTATTGGCTTAAGCTCCTTTATCCAGATGTGTAATAGTTTTTAATCTTATTTTTTACACAAATATTTTACTCCAAAATGTTATGCTTTTTCCTCCTGAACAGAATTTGCTCTCTTCCAGATTTTCTTTTCAAATTAAGGTCATCCTGAATTCTAATTCAAGATTTCCTCAAGATTTCAAGATTTCTCCCACATTTCCTCCTCAGTTTCACAATTAAAATACACATTCTCTCTCCTCCCTGCACTCCAGCAAAGGGGCACCTGCCTGCTTCTTTTTTATCACCAACCAGCCAGTCTTTGTAGTTTCACCCAGGATGTGTTCCTCTAACCAATTTATGAGAATCTCATACAAGATGCTGTCGGTACCTGGTTTATAACACCTGTCCATGAGGCCTTTGCCTGTTTTGTGGAAGCGAAGGATCTGGTATGATGAAATCCCAGCTTGTTGCTGTCCATTGAGTTGTGGATGCATACCAGTAAGAAGTTTCAGCAAAGCTAAGCTGAAATAATTTCTGACCAACATATTGGTTTTAATTAGCTTTCTTTTTGAGCTGCATCTTGTTCAGCCTCTTAAAATAGGTGGACCTTGTCTTTGCAATTAGTATGCATGCTGATTTTCCCTTGTATCATTTTTCATGCTCTCACTCCCTCATGCATAATTTCAGGCAATGCTGCTGTACAGACACTATAAAGAGCTCCCAGTTAATTTACACCCATCACTCCTCCTATTGCAAACTCAATCAGCATCACAGGCAACTTGCAGCAGAGCCATACAAGTTAAGGTGATGGAAATTCCTTAGTCTGGATTAACATGTAGGATTGGAAAAAAAAAAACCAGGAGAGCCTGCCACTGAGATTTCTTGGGCTTGTGCTGTGTATGAGCAAAGCCAATTTTTTTCCAGCAGGAGAGGGAAGGAGGAATAAAATGTTTTATGTTGTTTGCTTTTTGTAGTAATTCATCACTCATTTTATCTCAGTCATCCTCCCTCTTTCTTTTCCACAGCACAGTGCTGGAGCAAATGTCCTCTGTCTGTTCTGCTCTGAAATTACTGTAGTGATTTCCACACTTCAAGGTTACTTGGAGAACCCTTTTTTTCTCGCATTCCACCTCCATCGCCTCCTTTCTCAAGAGCTGCTGATGCAGTGGTGATTTCCAGCCTGAGCAGCAATGCCAGAACTTTAAGCAGGGTCTCTTGAGAGTAGTAAGCTTTTTATGATAGCCCACTAGCATATTGAACCATTATGCCACCTTGAACATAATTGCAAATAAGCACAGGATGACAAAATTACTTAAATTTCTGTCTAATTTATTAGCGAGGAAAGGGATAGCATATTGTTAAAGGCTTTCTGAAATAACATTCTTTCTCCCCTAATCCCTCTTGATTTTAACAGGTCTGATCTTGACAACACCTGGAGAGAAGGACAAAGCAGAGTCCAAACGTGCAAAATTCTACAATGAGTTGTGGTTTGCAGTGCTGATGGTACTTCTAGGTTTAATCCTCTTGGCTATTATTCTCTCCTTAATTCTTCAAAGGAAAGTCCACAAACAACCCTATGCACGAGACAGACCTCCTTTAGTTCCACTCCAGAAAAGAACATCACCAATGAGTGTGTATTCATCAGGTGAAACCCATCCGGTATGTTTGGTGAAATGCTATGTTGTGTAGCCATTATGTTACACTTTTACCTTCCTCCCTTCAAACACACAGTTTTTCTTCCCTCTTCCACCATTTTTTTGTACTCTTGGTTACCAAGGGAAGGCTGTTTCATGTAGGAAAAGGGCTGTCTGGTGTACCAATGCAGGCACAGACAGCCAGGCTATGGGTGCTTAGTCCAAAAAACAGCACCTTGTTTGTAAGCCCCAAAATGCTCCTGATGTCAAAGACAAACTTTGGAGCTGGTCCCAGAAACTGCAAAGCCACTGATTTCACCTGGTGTTAGCTGATGTCTGCAATAGAGATGAAAAGAAGTTGGCATGCTGTGAGAAGGCAGGTCATAAAAATGTGCTTTTCAGAGGAACCTTTCATATATTCCCAACCACCTGTTGTGAAAGGCTAACCATGAGCAATCTGAGAGTCTGGCAGGCATCCATGAAATGTGCCTGCAAAAAGCAGGACTTACTTAGGAAGAGGCTCTATTTCTTTCTAGCATCCACTCAGCCAGATTGCTCTAGGATGAGCTGCATGCCAGGAAAATTGGGGGAGAGCAAGTGCCACCAGAGAAAAGCTAGGGACCTTCACAAAATGAGTGTGTGCCTCTGTGCACGTAGAGCAGCAGTGGGACTATCGGAGAGGTGGGAAGAGGACTGCTGAGGAATGGTAAAGAAGAAAGCTTTGTATCATTTTAATTATGACAAATTCTAATTCTGTAAAAAAAAAAACCAACAAAGAACATGACCCACCATGTAGAAGTGTAGTAGTGCTCTCCCACCCTTTGAGGAAAAACAAGACAAAAGAAATAACAGTGATTATTACAAGACTGAGAATAGGAGCAGCAGTGCCTTCCATTTCCATGCTTCTTCCCAGGCAAAGGCTGTGAGATGATTCTTCTTGTCACTTCTCAGCTTCTTTTTCCTGTGAGCGCCATCAAGCAGGCTGGTGACTCCTGCATCCTTCACGCATTCTGTTCCTTCTTGTCTCAGTGCCAAGAAGCTGCATCTGTGCCTCAACAAAGGAGCTCTTGGAAACAATGGGATTTCCAGTGTGCCCCTTCTCCTGGCAAAGGCTAAGAGCATAAGAAACTTCTTTTTTTGGTCTCATGGTTCTGATTCCTTTTCCTCTACAGTCTGTCATGTTGTGTTGCTCCTCTTGACTTTAAAATGTCTTTGCTGCTGGCATGCCTGCACAATCCCTTTCTATGTTCTGCCCCTTCTTTTTTTTTTTTTTTTTTTTTTTTCCAGAAGCTCATGGACTGATTAAAAATATAGATTCTGCAGTGTAGCAGTTAAAGGACTTAATTTGAGAAGTTAGGATAGAACCACTATGAAGTGGAAAAATCACTTGTGTTTTATAGTTCTTAATGAGATCATGTGGCAAGGACTACTGGCTGCCCACATGGTACTTGATGACCATTGAAAATTAAATTGTACCTCATCTCTGCCAGTTCCCCTGCTCCCCTACATCCTGCTACATTGCTCCCTTTCACAGACCTACAGATAATTCACACTCTTCTTGAGGAACAGACAGCACCTGCAGCACCTACATTGCACCTTCCCCTGCCCTAATGTTCTACCCCCCTCTCTTTAATCCTAGTTTGAGACCATTGCTGACACATCTGATTCATCAAGCAGTGTCACTCTCAAAAGTTACACAACACACTTTGAGGTAGAGTCATTAGCTGGCAGAGCTGCAAGATGTGTGATGTGCCAGCTGACCCAAAGTGTATGCATGAAGGTGTCTTACATTGCATGTTTCTCCTGGTGGGAAGGCTTTTCCTTGGGTCATGATAACTGAAAAAGGAAATCTGCCAGCTTCCCCTTGCTGTGCACGTCTGGGCTATCACTCTGGTAGTCATAAATGTTTGGACTCCTGCCTGTTGGCTACTTTAAAAAAATAATAAATAAATGAGAGGGAAAAAATTAAATCAGGGAAAGTCCTGTTCTGTCAGGTTGGTGGTTTGTTTGGTTTTGTTTTTTTCTTGTTTGTTTGGTTTGATTTTTGGGTTTTGGGGGGTTTTTTGTGTGTGGTGGTTTATTTTTGGGTTTTTTTTTGGCTTATGGTGTGGAGGTTTTTTTCCATTTTAATGGTATGATTGTCCTGCAACAGGGAAAGGTCTATTTTTTTTTTTTCCCTTTTTCTTCTGTTTATAACTGTGCATGATTTCTGAAGCATGGGTTTCTTTGTTCTCTTCCATTCCTGTTTTGGTTTGTTGGTTTGTTTGGTTTTTTTTTCAGATAAAGTGTTTGAGACCGTGCCTTTTATTTTTTATTTCTTAGTTTTTGTCTTCTTCACAGGGGCTTGCGGATACAAAAATTCCAGGAGTTGGTTCTCCCATAAGCAACCCCCATGTTGCTTTGGGGGCAAGGAGACCAAGCCAGCTAAGTCACACATATTCCCAAGCCTCCCTACATCGCAGTGTCAGCCAGCTGCTCGACCTCTATGACAAGAAGTCTCTTGCTGATGAATCACCCTGGGATGCCATTATTCGCAACCATCGCACCACTGGCCGTGGCTTGGTAAGGGCTCCATTCCTCTGTGATGCTCCTGAGTGTCAGCTGCCAGTGGTTTGTCTGTTCTGTCAGAATTATGAAAAGGTCTAAATATCAAAAGGTGCCGGAGAGAGCCAAAAGACCTAGGACACAGTCAGATTAGATCCTCAAAATCCTTTCCTCATACTACTATTTTCTGGAGCTGCAGGTGGTCACACACCCTGATGGTTTCCATGGTCCACCAGGGATACACCTTGAAGAATTCCCTCCTATTTTGTCAGCTGCAGGGCAGTCTCTGTGCATTCCAGCAAATGTGCATGTGTGAGGAGAGATGTCTTGACATTCTTCACAGGTCCAAGAGCTTGTGTTCTAGTGATTCCTGCTCTGTGAACTTGGACTCAAATGCTGACAAGACCTGCTCTCTGTATTCTGTTAAGTCAGGATGTAGAGATCATATGAATGCTCAGATCTGCTGGCACTCACAACAAATGTCTCCAAACTTTGCCCATATGGAACTGGCTGAGGAGGCAGGCAGGGTATCTGTCTTTTAATATAGGACAGAATTGGCCAGTGTCACCAACATAGACCTGAACACACAGATAGAAGTTAGAATTCTCAAGTTAAGCACATTGGTAACTTCCCTTCCTGGCACCAGGAAGCAGGCTTTTTAACCACAGCTGCCTTGGCTTCCACCCTTTTCTGAGCAAACATGGAGTTTGGGGGCCAGCAAGATGTATTTGTTCTCAGAAAAAGCTGACTAATAAGGGTCCTGAAAATAGAGACAGATAGACATTTAAGACAGTAATGAATTTAGATAGAGTCTGCCTTTGTCATGAGGGGATCTTTTCCAAAATGAAGTGATCCGGTGGATGGTCTGGCACATAAATCCAGGCAGCTTCCTTGGGCTTTGCCCTTCAGAACAAGTAGCTAGAAGGGCTAGAATGTATAGACATGCCACAGTTCATGGACATTGCTACTGTTGCTGCCGTGCTTGCTTAGATAGAAACAGTAAGGAAGCTGATAAGGCTTAAATGAGAAGAAACTGATGCTTCACTCTATGCAAAACCCCTATAGGTACAGGTTAACCTTCCTGCAAAAACTCAGCAGCTCATGGATTTCCTGAGTCAGCAGTATTTGCAACACCTTTGGGCCATATTCTCAGACCTATCACATCCTTGTGATTTAATCCCTTGGTGACTAACAGCTCACCATCGTGCATAACAGTATAACCTCATGAGCCAAAAGAACAGCTTCCCAATGCTAAGAGAAGGCTCTTGCTCTGTCCGAGGATCTTGTGCTAGCACCATGATTTGGTTCAATCTGCAAACAGATTGTCCATATTGCAAATTAATATACTGAATAGTTGAAGTGGCCCAGGACACATATGTGCAGTAACACTACTAGTGATCTCTTTAAACTATGGCAACAGATAGTTATCACAGACAATGTGGTTCTTAAACAAAACATGTAAACATGTATTCTTTTTTCTTTTCAAATCTCCAGATTCCCCATCACAGTGTAACAAACACTACTGTCATATATATATGAGATATATATATATATTTTTTTTTTTTTTACTTATTGGTTACTATGAGAATCTAGTTGATTTGAATTCAAGTGCTTGAATTTTTTAGATTCTTACCTCATGCCAGGAGGAATAGGAAAACATGTAGAGAGGTAGAAGTGCACTTATTTGGCTATTTCAGAGTTGTTTTTTATGCAGTTGAAGGAAAGAGAAATGAAGGAATCACCTTTAGTCTGATACAGGTTTGGATGACATGCTGTTTATTTTTTCCTCTCCTAGCAGTATGCAGATGAAGAAGATCTTGTCAGTGTTGTCAAAGGCTTCAGCACAGTCACCAAGGAGCACACCACTTTCACTGACACCCACCTCTAAAGAACACACCACCTTCTCCAGAAAATAGAAAGTGGGTAACTTGCCAAAAGCAGCCTGCATGGCCTTTGAGGCAGGGAACAGGGTTGCTGCTTCCCCACCCCATGCCCACTGGTTAGAAGTAAAACTGTTTCTGGGGAGGGGATGTGGGGGAGAATAAGTTGGCCTTTTTTTCACCAACTCTATCTGTACAGTAAAAACTGTGTGCTAGCACTGACTCCTCAGAAAGGTAAGAGAACAGTTTGAAATCCCTACGTCATATAGTAATAGGAGACTGTGAAGGTAGAGGCTCTCAACTTTGTCTCCCGTCCAACTATCACTGTTGAGAAGGGCTGTGAAGGTGGGAGGGGGGCAGCATGTTTAGTAAGGAAGCTTTTTAACCTTTCAAAAAACCAGCATGATTTTATCCACTGTGATAGGATAACCATGTCTTTTCCTGGCCTGACAGAGCTCCATCACAAAATTATGTTAATACATGGGTAAATAAACAGAAAATGAAGGAATTCTTATGGACTTGCTTTAGCTTTTGTGTTCTGTCACTCCCTCTTCCCCACCCTGCTAGCTTGTTTTTTAAAAAAAAGCCATTAATTAAAGCTTGAATCCAAGCATGCTCTTTCAGAGGTAGAAAACCTCCTAGTGTACTCCCTGTTAAACACTTGCTGTCACAGCCTTCCCTTTTGCTTATATATTACTAGTCTATCATCAATAAAAATTGTTCACCACCCACAGGAAACTAGGAGCAAACAGCAAGCAGCCATTGCAACACAGGTAGGAAATAACATGTCAAGGCACTTGTAATTGAGAATTATTATACCATGACAGTAAACCTACTCCCATATTCATCTCTGTCTTTTATTCAGAGAAAGTGACAAGGAAACCCTCAAGAGACTGCCAGTTCTGTGTATTCTGCCAAGCATATTTTTATGCATGCTCTCAGTCACAATCAGCAAAACCCATCATCTGATACCACACATTTTCAGAAAGCAAAAGCAACACTCCTCTGGCAATTTATTCGGACTAAAAGGCAAAATAATATGTTATTTTGAATAGCTTCCTCTTTAACCTGCACAAAACATTTCAGATTTCAGACAGCAGCATACAGAGCAAGGACCCTATTCATAAAACAAGACTACAGAGGTAGCCTTGTGTATTAGGCAAAATCCATCCAAGACAGCAGCAGTTCTGCAGAGCAACGTGTAGCTGCATCTAAAAGGCATCCTCCACTGAGCACCCAAGTACTCCTTTAGAACCCTCCCTTTGCCCTGAACAAAAATAATCACATATCACATGCCAGACCACATTTACGCAAGAACGCACAATATTTTGGACCGAGTACCATACTACATTTTGGAAGCATCCCACAGAGCCACACATTGATGTGGAAGACTCTTCAAGGTTTTGGCAGCAGCCAGATACTTTCTCAAAACCTTACAATTTTCATTCTGGGTATCAGAACAGAGTCCCATTTAAGAAACAATCCACAACATGAAACGTTATGCCTGCTACCAGCCAGAGGGCACCTGCACCTCATCTTTGCCACCAGTCACAGTTTCACAAGCCATAGTCTTGCCAGGATGAATCATTCTTCCGCTGACGTGGAGAAGCAGCTGTCTTTGTAGGTGAGGGAGAAGCCACAGCAGGTAATTCAGGCCCACCTTCAGCAAGCACTGGTGCAGAAGCCAGGAGAGGCACTTTCTTCCTTCCCAGAAAGCCAGCTCCTTCAAAACCCATTTTCTTTTTGCTTTCTGCTTTGGCTTCATTCTCCTCTTCTTGTCCTCTTCTTTTGAGATCCAGAGAACACTCTGTGCTGCAACACCCACCTGCCTCTGCTGTGCCTGTTCCTCGTGCTTCCAGGGCTGTTGTCAGGACTGCCTTCCTCTCAGTTACAGTGCCCTCAGCAGCTGCCTTCCTGGCCTCTGTCTGGCTTGAATTCCCATTTGAAGCAGCTGCCTTTTCTGTTGGGCTTTTGCTGGCTAAGCTAAAAGCCTGGAAGTCCCGGTAACTGTGAAAGCTTTCCGTCCTCCTTGCTCTTGCCAGCAGTGGGCTTTCTCTGTATGGCCGCACAGAGCCATACGTGGCTGTTTCATGGATTGTTTCGTGGTGCTGCAATTGGAGGCTTCAAGAAAGAAAATCAAGGATGAAAAAAGCAGATGTTAGGCTGGGAGTTCTTCTGCATGCTCTGTTCCCACCTACTGCAGCTCCCACTTAAATAACAATGTACTCATCAAAACCTAAACTCATCAACAAGGGCTTCTAGATCACCCATTTCAGATTCTCATAGGATATTATAGGCTACACATACATAAACCAACAGAAATCAAGCAGTAACTGTGCGTAGTGGAAAACAATTAGGGCATGGATTTAGGGGTTCAGCTACAGCACTCGGGTCACCAAACCCCTCCTTCGACTACCTGAAGGGTAAAGCTTCTGGTGTCTGCAGCCAGTGCCACCCTTGGTGACGTACCTGGAATTAGATTCCCGAAGCCGGTTTGGCTGAACAACTGAGGTGGCAGGACTGATGTTGGGTGTGGCACAGCGAGAGGTACTCAGGTCACACTGGTCAAGCAACTTGAGCAGCTCCTCCTCTGTGGGGCCGCCAACATCTGAAAGAGACAGCTCTAAGTGCCCAAGTCTATTTACCACAGTCACGCATATGCGAGGACAGGAAAAGAATGACACAGTCTTGGCATAACACAACTTACCTTTGTCTTCACTCTTATTAACCATGTCCATAGCTGTGGTCAGGTCCCACATCTGGATGCTGCCATTTGAATGCCCAGTGAAGAGGTAGCGGCGTGGCCGGGAGCCCATTCTGCTGGATCCTTCACATTCTCGCACAGTAAATGATGAGATGGTAGTGCAGTCAACTGCCTGGATCTCACAGATCCTACGTGAAGAGAAACCCCAAGTTACCAAAACACTTGCACCTGGCAGAGTTTGGTCAGTAAAGTTAGTACTGTTTTGATTTTCTGAAAAGGCACCAAACTTGCCATCAGAAAAAGAACTTTCTTCCAGAAAAAAAGCCCTGCACTGCACAACTGGCATGCTGCTCAGCTTCAGACAGTAACTTCTCCCCCAGTCCATCTGCAGTCTTACTACTTGTTTATTTTTACTAGGAAACACCCATATGTCAATGTCCATTTTCAGCTTGCAATGATTAGAAACCTAAAGCTCACTAGAGCTAGCCCCTTCATATGCTAGACGTTCTAGGAAACTAACCTGAAGACACAGCACTTTTAATCGTATGAAAAGATAAAAAAAAAAATCCAATTATAATAAATCTGAAGTTAGCTATACAGATAACTTTTGTATTATGGCAACTACAATATCATTTGACATGACAGATCTCCATTAGTTTTTGCCCTTTATTTTAGAAGATTATGTAGGGAGTGAGAGGAAAAGGACACCTAAAATTCAGCTGCTAAGTCAGACTCCACACCAGAGCTCCACATATTCTGGGCAACTTGTTTCGCTTGTCCCTTGCATTGAACTTTTTACTCAAAAAGTGCCAAATACGTAATCTAATAAAAATCTCCACTATGCACAAATCTACCCTGAAGTAACAGGAAAAATAGTACATTGGTAATTTGCAGGTCATGTCCTCAATTCAGATGCAAATAGTGTTTCATCCAGACTCAAAGTTAGTTGCAAGAAATGCAAGAATAAGAAACATAGAACTGAGATGCTCCATCTTTTCTGATCTCTCATTAACAAAGAGACAAAAGTCTTCCTATCCTAACAAATAAAAGGAGCTGTGGTTATTTGACAACCTTTTTAACTACATTGGCAGCAATGCACTAGAGTATTATAAGTCAAGCCTAAATAAATAATTGTGTAGCTGACCTAGAAGGAAGTCTGTCAGTTTTAAAGGTTCTAGTATCTTCAAAGACAAGTGCAAAGGAAGAGGGAAACTGCTTCTCTGCCTACCTTTGTGAGCAGCATAATCCCTGCCACCAGCAACTTCAGCATTATTGTTAGCATGGCTGAGTTACAGATGCTGTAGAGGCACACAAATGCTTGTTTTGTGAGCTCATCAGGCTATCCATTATGAAGTGAGTCCCCCAGTATCCCATTTTTTGAAATGCCATTTGGCTTCTAGGTTATAGTAGGTCATTAAGTACAGTTCAGATACAAATGTATGAAGCAGAGTTCAGCCAGAGATGTCAAGCATATGAGAAGACTGCTAAGTGCAATTGCATGCATCCTCAAGGGATGGGAGACCCTGCCACCTGAACAGTCCTGCTCCTTTCCTGATTAAATCTTAAAAATGGAGGTACCTTTTCCCAGTTGAAGAGAGCCTTACAAACAGCTTGTTAGTGATGGGAACAACTTTTTGGATAAACACTTGTTGATCGTCACGTTCACCAAAGGGTCCTAGAGAAAAAAAGAAAGATTATTTATTTGTTTCAACTCCCTCCCCCTCATCCCCACACAGACCTGAAGGTCCAAACTCATATTAGTGTGACTATTGCAATTTTAAAGTATCAGTACCAGGGAAACAAAACATGATTAATAACTAGAAAAAGCCATCCAATAGTTAGAAACCTCTACAGATACAAATAATTTTTATTCTTTTGTTTTAAAGGACACCTATTCTCAAGTTTCTTGCATTTTCCTGGAAGAATTACTTGTGTCAGTGCCAACTCCTACATTAGGCCTCTATAATAAGTACTTTTGTATTCTGTAGCTCCTAGATGGCTAAAGACTTAATTAAATTTCTTGCCATAGTACTGAACCACCCTGTATTCACAGGCCATCCTATTCATCAAAGGTTCATTTGCAAGACTCAGACCACAAAGGATCCTAAACTACCTGTATTTAGTGATGTGTTCATTCACTACCTTGCTATAGCAATGTGCTAGCACCACTTGCCTCTGCAGTTTCAAGGTTTTGGTAAACTTTGTCACAAGTTCAAATTAATTGAAGAATTTTTCACATGTGCACCATTTGACCCTGACTGAATGGTGAACTGGAATTTGCAGTAGACCCAAACCTTGCTATGCTCACCTGCTTTAGTGAAGTCTCTTGTGCTTTCTGTCATTCTCTAGTTAAGCCAAAAGTGAATTGCTACATCAGTTTGCTCAAGGAAAACATTTAGAATCTGTGTTTTCAAGTTTTTCCTCACCTTCAAAGTAAGCCCTTTATGTGTACTCACTCTATACAAACTAGTGAGCATTTTCAGGTGAATCTTACAGACCCCTGCCATCTTTTTAAGGGAAGAGCAGTATAGAAGAGCTCACACCCATCAGCTGACTCGCATGTTATAGGGTTCAGGGTTTGTTAAACCTTTATGAGACAGATACAGGCTCAGTGTAACACATGCAACAGACATCCTACCAATGTCATTTCCAGAACAGTAACTGCCATGACTTTCTGCTTCCTCCAGAGATAAGATTTTGAATGATGCAAGAGGTGTTGAGCCTGGCTGAGTTGAAATCATGCCCCGGAACCGAGTCACTGTCCATGTCCGTACATGGTTGTTATCAGCACAAACTAAAACGGAAAAGAGGTACAACAACATTTACAAGGAACGACAAAAGTTTTGACAAAATTCTCTAGTGATTTCTATAGAGTATCTTTTCAAAATAGAGTAGCCAAGCAAAATTTTGCCCATGTAAGTCATCTAGCAAGTCCAGACAATTATCTAACTATCTACAAATTGTTGCTGATGTCCTGTTTTTCTATTAGTTTTACCTCTTCCCTCAGAAATTCAAGAAACAAACTGAAGCAGGTGGAACACACCATTAAGGCCTCACTGAGTCAGCACTAGTAGCCTACAGCACACCTCAATTCTCTGTGTGCATAGATGACAGAACAAGTCATGCCTCGAGAGCAGACTGGCAACAGAGCCCCCATCACACAATAGTGCTCTTCTAATTCATTCATCACTCATTTTCTGGATACAAATGTTACCTTTCCTGGCACTGAGGGGTTAGCATCAAGTTGCACAGGAACTTGGGACCTCTCTGGGCTGTTTGTTTACAGTGTAATTGTATAACATGTTTCCTGATCATTCTTTTAAGAAAAATGGGATAGCAGCAGAAAGTAAATCTGTCCTCTGCCATGCTGAATGGCATGTTGCTGGATTCAGGATGAAATACATTCTTACAAAGAAGTGATTGCATCTTGCCTGAGCATAAGATAGAAAACAGGAAAGCACAACAAACACTGGGGGACTTTTGAGAAAAGAAGCAAGGCAAAAAGCCCTTTGAAGCCATGGTAAGGCTTCTTCTAGTGCCCAAGAGGAGATGGTGCACACTTTGCTGCAACACTGAAATGTAATGAAAGGCTGTTAAAACAAGACAAGTCCTAAAGGACCAGCCCACAAACAGTAAGACTTGACAGGGATACATTTGTTTACAAACCCTTTTATTTCCACAAATAGCAACCTTGGAATAAGACACAAAAGGAACAGTGAGTTGTTCCAGTACTTAGTCAAATAAAACCTAGGCCTTTTAACTGCTAAAGGCTGTGAAGAAGGCTTACTTACTTCAAGAAAGAGAATACAAGCCAATCTAGCCCTTCCCTGTCCCAAACCAGTCCACCTCCTTTTTATTACATGGGGGAACAATGTGAATTACAAAGCCACAAATACAAATAACTTCATTGCTCAGGAGAAGGGAGGAACACCAAAAGAAATCTGTGCACTGAAGATTACCTGAAACAAGGTGCTTCTCTGAGAGCATGATCTTTGTAACTGGGCTTCGATGAACTGTGAAGGTCTGGAAGAGCTGAGGCCCAGACCCAACTGTTTCAGGGTGCTGTACAATCACCCTCACTGCTCCAGAGCTGGTGCCATATGCAATCTCAATCCAATTGCCACTTACACCTAAAGCAAGCAGGAACACAGTTTTCTCCTTAGGAAAGAAAGCTTGTCTTACTGGGGCCAGGGAATAAGGCAGTATAAAATAATACTTCCAAGCTTTCACAGTAAGAGAGAAGTTATTTTAAACACTGTTTAATCATTATTTCCCATGAACAGAGAGGACATTTTGCACTAAGGAAACCTAACATTTGTTCAGTTCCATACTACACACTTCAACACTGTCTTAACAACATTCTCTCCTCCCTCCTGTAAGTGAAAGAAGAGATGCATAAAGTGGTATGATTGGATACATTGTCACTGCTCACAGTGGTATGGCCAATAGGTGCCACAAAGGGCTTATTTTTCTGCCTTAGGGGAAGGCAAATGAGAAAACAAGGCAAGAGGTTATACAGGTCACTGTGGTATCAGTACAGTTATGCGAGTAACCACTTTTTTACAGCTGTTTTGTGGATACAAAGGAATGCATAGACACAATAGCTAAGCATCTTTCAGCTGCATAAGGAAAAGGTTTTTAGTATATTGGATATAAGGTTAGATGCAACAGCAAGACTGCTTCCCCCCCAGTTTACTGCAAAGTATTTTAGTGAAAACAATTAATAATCTAAGTGTATATCTTCTATAAATGGCTTAAACCCAGCAAAAGTATATTATGCATGAGCACTAATAGATGATGCATTATGTTAATATATTATACATTCATGTATAATGCATGATGTGCAAGTACATGCACACATTCATTTGAAGATTATTACATGAAGAAAAGTTCATTGTTTATGGTAGGGGCTACCTTGTCTGCTGCAGCCATGCTATGCAGCAATAGGAAAAGTCAATTTAGACAGAAGACCCACATCTGTAACACTTTCACTGAAGAGACTGACAGAATACTGACTTGTTTTAGGTGTGAGGTAGACGCTGAGGGCTGTTATGGCGTCATTGGAGGGATCATGGTACAATTCTGTCACTAGAAGATCATTGTCCTTCATTCGTAATGGGAACTTCTGCATGTCTGTGGGAAAAAGACATTATTAGTCTGAATAGACAGAGTTATTCTAATGAAACTTAGACCAACCAAAATTTAAGAACAAAGCTGCTCAGTACCACCTCCTTTTTATTTTGTCCTGCCCCTGTTTCTTACCTATATAGTAGATAGAGCCATTGTTGCAGCCCAGCAGCAGAAAAGACCCAGCAGTATCATAGCTTGTGATAGGAACAACATCCTGAACCTAGTGCAGACAGAAAAGAAAAAAATACAAATACACAAATCAGGAAGTTAGGTTGCTACTTTCTCAGTTTCTGGTACATTTTATTGAAGAACACTGCAGTTTGTTACTGCTTTGAAGCTGTTGTGCACACACTGACACAGTATTCTTAGATTACTGCTGGTAGATCACATTCCTCTACCAAACCAGAACTTAAGTCATGGAGTTCATCAGAAGAATCCAGAGAAGTTAGCACAATGGCTCTGGAAGATCCTTTTCCAAGCTTAAGAGCACTGCAACTAAACCACATCTTCAAAAGAGGGTGGGTTTTTTTTCCAATATGCAGTGTACTCCAAAATGAGTGTACTATCTGTCCTATCTCTTCTTCCCTGACTCCCTAAGAGGTTGCTGGACACCTAGTTCTGTTGCCTCTCTAAGCCTTCCTTTACTCCCAGCTTTTTTGTCCCTCTGACAGCCTCTATGGCGATCTTGGCCTCTAGCAGGTACATAATGAGAGGAAAGAAAGTCTTGTCCCACTACAATTTCCTACTTCCAATACACATCAAGACAAGCAAGCTGGAAGGAAGGAAGCAAGGAAGAAGTTCAGCTTACACTAAGTATGATCCCTTATGCCAAGCAATTTGCATTTGCTTCAACCCTGAGAATGCAAAAGCCACGAGTAATTTGTTCATTTGGGTGCTTTGGATAGAAATTACAGCATTTTTCCTCTACTCTATGTGTTTTATTCAGTCCACTTAATACTAGGTAATGGAAATTTCAGTTTAAGTTCTCATTTTTCTCTAACCAGCAGCATCCTTCTGACAACCTTCAGAGACTTGAAAAATGTCTACAATGTTTCTGTTGGATAAAATCAAAACAAACAAAAGTAAGTTCTCTGCACTAGAACCAGGCAGCACTAAACCAGTACCCATTCCTAAACTCTGGGTAGTCTGTAAACCCCTAAAACATATTCTAAGCCAATCACTTAGCCTTAAGGGGAACGCTGGAAGACAACTACAGCTTCTGCATATTCTCCTGGGAAAGGAGGCAAGAGGAAGGGAGAAGCACTTTCCCTCCTTTCCTTGTTTAAAGAACTACACCTTTCTCACTTACATTCACCCATAATTTTGCACAGATCCAGTGCTAAAAATTAGAAACCACTGTCAAACACCAGCTTGTCACATAGCTTTAAGCTGTCTCTTAGAATATTTTGCAAGGCATTAACAGATCATTAACAGAATTTTAAATAATGTTTTCTTTGATTCAAGACCATACTAACGTGTCTGTCTGCTGCAGAAGCAGTGCTATCCCATGCTTATTATCTGTGTTATTTGTTAGCAGTACTGTCACTTAAGGGTTGAACAGAATTTAAGTCAGCAAACAGTGCAGTAGCCTCAGGTCAATTCTGCCTCTTGAGATTTGCAAGGCTATTTGGGGATTTTTATTGCATTCAGGTTTTGTGCCACAAAGACATACATCTGGTTGTGTTGCAAGCTTTGTTATTTACATGAATGCTTGACTGTTTTCTCAGACTCATACAGACAGACTCCAAGGATCTTTATAAAATATACATTCTCACAACGGGTATCAAATCAGGATAACCACATACAAGACAGACATCTTTAAAGCACCATGTATACTTTTGCTCTCTTATTTTAAATTAACTCGAGATCCACACATATAAGACTGTCTTCTTTTCTTCTTTCAGACAGTGCAGAGATTGCTGTCACACATTCCCGTATTTTTTTTTATTTCCTATGATCCTACTGAATTTTTAGAAAGTTAGTAATCCACAAGGAAGTTTAAATATACACAGGCTTAACATTTATTACTCCAAATCACACCACATCCTTTTATTTGAAAACCTGAAAAGCATGCTTGGTAGTACCAAACAATTTAACATTCTGCTCACAAGCACAATACTTAGATACCAAGGCAGCAAACTCCAGAACACAAGTCAGGGGCGAAAATCCTGTGACAAGCATGTCACACATGCTTTTAGATTACTTCATTCTCTTTTTTTACTAGAAAGACATGCCAGCTTATTAAAAGTGATGTGGAAAATTTAATTGAACACACCTGCCAATGCTGAGTCACAGCGTTCCACACTCCCACTTTCCCTGTATGGCTTGTAGCCACCAACTGGTTGCCAATGAAGAAGAGAGCATCTACAGGGACTCCAAGACTGAACACTCCTACAATAAAAAAAAAAAAAAAAAAAAAAAAAAGAAGTCTATGAAGCTCATCTAAAATAAATATAAAAAAACAGTAACAATGGAATCTCTCCACTGTTATCATATGTCACATTTATTACAGCAGAAAGAAAAAACTAGCCAAAACTGGATTTGTAGCTTGCTAGATGAGGTACCATTCAAGTAGCAAACTGGTTTGATTAAATTAAATGGCAGCATGATACCATCTCTGCTGATGCAATCATTATTGGTGAAGGAGAAAGGAGACAAAAGAAGGAAGAACAGCTTGTGCAATATATGTATTATTTTCCCACAGCCACCAAGTTCTCAAATGGCTTTTTACATCCTGAGGCATTAAAAATAAAATAAAATTTAAAATAAAATAAAATTTGAAAATCCTATTATAGAAAGCAGGAATCTTTTTTTTGTTATTTTGTGGTGATTCTTTTTTTAAGTCTGTGACTATTAAGTGTCACCTGAGATAGTAATTTCATGGGTTCTGCTAGACAAATCTGTGCCATAACAGTTTGTAATTACCTTTGAAAGTACAAGTTCTCACTGCCTTTCTTTTTTAAAACTCCAACTATGTAGACGTAGTCTAAAAAGCTATTTTAGAAACTAAATATGGCTATGGGGCTTCATCCTTATTCATGGGAAAACACTGAACAATCCCAATGTGACACTACTTGAATACATTCAAATTTCTCTTTTAAGCAATAGTACTTGATACCAGTCATTACTACTGGGGACATATTACATACCAAATGTCAAGCTTCACTCACAAGTTTCCTATTCCATGCTGCTCATTTATTACTTGTCATTAATAAACTTTAACTGAAGCAGACTGATGTATTCAAAACAAGAGTACTAATTAGCTGGAAAATTTTCCAGTTTTGTTTTGGGCAACTTCAAATTAACAGAGTACATTCCGAACCAAGAAATAGCCCTCTGTTACACCCCAAGAAGGAATCTCTGGAAGCTCAATATATACTTATGCTTTAATTAGGATGCTAAGCTGTTTTCCAGGGCACAGTACAATCGTTCAGTGCAGGTAAGATTCAGCAGTACAGGGCAGATGAAAAAGGCAATAATAAAAAATCCACAGAAACAACTAGAATTGATTACTCCAGAGAAGGATGAGGTTCAAGGAAATCAAGGAAGACAGCTTGAATGGTCTGGAGGAATTTGAAGTGTCAGTCTTGCTTAGGCTCAACAATCTAGAGACACACCCACAGGGGAGACAATGCTATATGTAATGACAGGCTCTTGTCTTAAGGGTCCCTCTCAGCAAAGTAGTGCTTACAGCAGCAATCCAGCAGCAGTGTCTTATGTAAGTAATATTGAAAGGAAGGAGTGCTTTGGGAGACCTCTATCACAAAGAAACCAGCCCACAGAGTTTTCTGAGGATGGTGTTACCAGGTTTCAACGACTGGAACAAGTAGTTTCTTTCAGATAATAGCAATGTACTATCCCTCTAACACAAAGCAAGACTGCAAGCATCTGCCACTAAAAAGGAACAAGACAGCTATATTATGTTATTACTATTTAACACGTTTTATTTTTTTTAAGCCAAGCAGCATGACCTATTATTCATAAGAGGAACAGTACATTTTGTTCAATGTTAGTTGAACTAAAGATTAAATTTTGTAGGCAATTTACCTCAGCTATCCCCAACTCCAAGTGGCTTTTCCTTTATTGCAGTCACTTCAGCACAGTACTGGCTGTTTAGCAGAGGTGCTTCTTTCAGTTTTGATGCCATGTTAATTCATAGTCTGAGCTATCAGTACCTTATGATATTGGCATATTTTACAAGAGTTTTATTTGAAGTAAAAGTCCACTTATGTTTTTTGCCTCTCTTTGCACTTGATTTCAAAAAATTCAAGATGCTGCTTCATGTATCTTATTGCAAATCCCAATGTAACACAAGCAGCTAAGTCAAACCAGAAGATGCAGGAGGAATACAATAGCATAGTACTTAAAGCAATGCCTGTTACAGGAGTACATCTGTCACACTAACTCTTCCCTGCCTTTAACTTTTGGTCAAGGGGAGAGTAACAGAATAAAAGGGATTCCCAAGTACAATACTTACTCCCTGTTTAATAAAGATATTTCACATTCAACTGTTAGACACAACTTTTAGATCTATTTTTGCTTAAATAAAATGGAACCTCCTTTTCTGTTTTGCTGACCATGATTGCATAAAAGAACTCAATGAGTCACAAGTAAAAGAGTGGTATTCAGCTGCATTATCTGATGCAAGACCTTTGCCTTTCCCCATCTTTAAATCGTACTTGGTGTTTCCACTATGCAACTATGAAACAAAGCCACAGCCATTAATATAGCTAGAAATTGCATGAGGATCTCTCTAGTAAGCTCTTCCTTTAAAGGCACACTGATCAAAACTTGAATTTGGTCATTTTGACTTTAATTAATGACCACATTGATTCTCATTACTTCAACTACAGAAATACATCTAATAACAAATTAAACAGCATTATGTTTCAGATAAATATGTCCACATAAAGAGATTTCTGTCATACTTGTCAGAACTAACCAATGCCAAAGGAAACAGCCCTTACTGTCTTAATAGTGACAATTCAAACACCAGGGATTAGACAAGAGGAAGTCCCTAATAACATTCCCTTTAATGCCTCCCAAACCTGCCTTGTATTTGAACAACAGACAAGCCACCAGATCAGTAGCCAGGAATATTTACTTCTGAAAATGTCTTCTTGCTGTTTCTAAAGCCTCCCTAACTGTGTGTCCTTCAATGCCAAGGTGTACAAGCAGTTAATTCCTATATGTTTAGGGTAACAACGTACTTTTCCCTATCTAGTTACCCAAGTTATAAAATTAAGAAAGTTTCATCTTCCATATTCCATTTATGAAGTACATTTGACAAGAGAACCAAAACCTTTCCATTACCTCTGTGTAAAAATATGGCTTAAATAAGACCAAAGAAAGAAAAAAACCAGAATCAGTACCTGTAGTGTGCCATTTCAGAAACTTAGTTCATTTGTGCTGTGGCCAAAACTCAAATGCAGCTCCAGGGAAAAAGTCTAATTCTCATCCTCAAGCAAAAACTCAAGCAGAACTGAAGAGGAAGTACTGTTCAGTAAAAGGTTACTTTTTTATTATTTATATTTTTATTTTTGAGGATTCCTCTATCATGCCAAAGAAGATAGTTAACATGCTCTAATATGCTGCTTAATATAGCTTGTTTTGTCATTTTGTGAAACTGATTACTGAATATTGCTGATCATATGTACCTCAAAATAAGGTCACAGACTTCTTTCTGCTTAAACACACACACAAGACAAAAAAAACCCAAGCAATTATAGTTACCAATTTCACTGCCACTACCACCATCTTGAATGCTCCACAAGATTATGCTACTCTCTGAGGCAACTGCAACCATCTTATCCTTGTCTCCATGAGGTCCTCCAACCACCTTAGCGTTGAGAGCCACTCGCTCAATTGTCCAATCCAGATAGGGACTCGTGAACACCTGCTGCCACCCAGATGATTCCTTAATTCTGGAAGGACAAAGGAGGAAACAGGGAGCATAGACTAGAGACTCAGAAGCAGGCATCTTAGGCTACACCTGAAACATTGTGGATGATTCAGCCAAAAGTGTGGGCTAGCCAGATGCTAAAGAATGAAGTTCAGCAGAAAACTTTAGAAGAAAACTATTAATTTCTAGAGGCAAGGTGTCTTACATGTCACTTAAGACACACTCATCCCCTAGCATAAAGCTGTGCTATCTAATCACATTTTCTGTCTATGGTATGCTGTAAACAGATCATACTGAACTGACTTTATTTTTAGAGAATCATTTTCCTGTGCAATTTTAAAGACTTAAAGCACAATTAATGTTTTAATTTGGGGCATTAATGTAGATACTTTGCAACTGAAACAGAGCACAGTAAATCTAAGTATTAAAATTATACAGATGTTACCACAGAAATCAGAAACATATCTACAGTATTTTTTGCCACTGTTGCCATTCTTTCATCTCAGCATTGCATCCTGTCTGGAGATGAACCACCACAGATCACTGTGCTCTACCCATACAGAATGCAGAAGAAATTGTAGTGAAGTGACTGAAGAGCAGAACTGCAAAAGCCATAAGCTTGCTTTTAATGCAAGCAAGACCTTCTCACAAGCTTTATTATCAAATTTTGAAGAGTTCTGCCATAGTTCAAAGGGAAAAATTACTACCTGTAGTATGCACTGTGCTTTGCTGTAGTTTTTTTATTAGAATAATTATATTAAGTATTTAAATAATACCTGTTATAAGCAGCATAAAAGACAGCCACAAAACTAAACATCTGAATATATTTAATTTCTTACTGCTTGGGGTCCACTGTCCAGTCCAGTACAAATTATCACTTACTTTGAGAAGTGATTCTCACTAAAATCCATATGTTGCCCATACATTAAAATAATCCTGACAAGTATGTTAAAAACCACATGACTTGAGTGCAGCATAGCAGTATAAGCACATTTTATTAAAATTTGTGGGTAGAAGGAGGTACTTTCAAATGCATGCTGTGTCTCCTTAAACACTACATATTCAGAGACATCTGGGCAAACTCATTTGCCAAGCAATAAAAACCAGACAGGTCCCAAGATGCAGTGGAGAGGGAAAAAACTTGTTACCAAACTCAGTAAGTGCAGATCTTAAAAGACAGTTCATTTAAAAGACATTTAAAGTCTTTTTTCAGCCATCAGTAAAATCTGAATTCCTATCAAATTCCAAGCAGTTTATTTGGACAAGCATAACTGGCATTTCATATTTATAGGAGCAGACTGAACAAATTATCTACTGTGACTTCAGAGTAAAGCAAACCTTTTGCTTTTCTGATAACAAATTATGATTTTATTTTTATATATACATATATATGTCTGTAATGTAACAAGCAACTACATTCATACCTGTAGCAAACAGCAAAATGGGCATAAGCAGCTACTATCCAGTTGTGGTGACCAGCTACTATGAGGACTTTTCGTGGGTCCACAGGAAAGCCTGAAAACAACAACAAAGCTAATGTCTGCCAAGTGATGGTTATTAGAAAATGAGCAGAGACATCTAGAACAGAATAGAGCTCTCTCCTAGGATATGAAACAGAAAATTCGATAATGTAGTTTCTCAAGATATATTTTCACCTAGGTTCTAGTTAGAAATAGTATTCCTCATAATCCTTACAACTATTTCAGTTATTACACGGAAGGGAGATGACTCATTTCAGTCACTACGATGCAAAACATTCATAAGGAGAAAGAGGTCAGCACATGCCTCAGCCTTAAAGCTTAAAAATCCTCAAGCTTTTCCAATTCGGCATCAAATAAGTTACAATTATTTGTTTCGTAAAAGTTCTTTCCAAATAGTTGGCGCAGCCCTGTGTAATCATTGACTGTGTTGCTGGGAGGACCATTTAAGTAAATGATCAGCAATTTTAAATCAGGCAAACATACAATAACAGCCTGAAAACAGAAACAGTCACTCAGGTTTTATTTCCTAGTGACAATCATCTTTGAAATTTTATTTCATTTTAAAACTGATATTCCTCACCTAGCCTGACTGTACCACCTTCTGCAGCACCAGCAAGTGTAGACTGGACACCACTTCCATGAATCTCATTCTCAGAACAGTTCTGGCCAATTCTAACATCAACAGTGTTATTTATTTTACGGCTCGGAATGCCTATAAAAGAAAAGAGACTCAATGAACTTCAGAAATATAACAGATATTCATTCTCTTTCAAAATACAAGATTAATGGTTGTGCATTTTGATCTAAAATCTGATTATCTGCTCTAGGATTTAGGCAATATCATAATGCTGAAATACAGAGTGCATGTGCTCTATGCTGACTTTTACAACGTATGGAACTATCTTCAGAAAACTTGTCAACAATTGGCCAGATATCCCAAAGTCTCCAGGTGAACCAATGAACTCTGTTCATCTGTACAGAGAAGTCAAAATCTAATAAATACTCCTGTTGTTAAGGGAAGCTCTTTGCTGATTCATCTAGATATAGGGCACCTAAAGTAACTGTACTTTCAGAAAGAAGGCAGCACTCCATGCTGGTAACATTTAACTGAAATGTACTTGCAGAATTGTTCTACTCTCTACTCTTCATGCCACCCCAACTCTGCCCAATACTTTAGATATGTCATTTCATGTAGCATACAGATAAAAGCCTTGGTTTTGAATCAGAACAATATTTGATTCAAATAATAATCTTAATCTTTCTATAGGAAAGTCCTCTCTGGGCAGTCTGACAGCTAGACTAACACTACCAAAACTTAAAGTAACTGCATGGAAGTGACTGCAAACAACATCAGATCACGAATACCTGGAGGAGGCAAGTAGCCATGAAAAAGGACACTGCCACAAGATGAGCGTTCCAGTTCTTCACAGAGCAGCAATCTTCTCACTAAGGAGGAAAAACAGACCACAGCTTTCACCTCCTAGGGAATATGATAGAATTCCAAATAACCTTGTGTAACAGTAAGTTTAAAAATCTTCAGGGTCACAAGTGCCCAGGATTTGTAAGTCAGTGATTACTATAGTAATACATGTGAGATGAATGCATTTTAAAAAGATAAAAGAAATTACCTAAAGGAGTAATTCCATAGAATTCAGCTTCATGCCTGAGAACATTAATACTCACTCCCCTAGAGAATGAAAAAAACCCACAACTATAAAAAACACAAGAACAGAGAGAACCAATGCCTTAAATATAAATACAAATACTTGCATATAACTAGGTATTACACAATGTGAACATCAAACTATTCCTTTACAGAATTACCACCAAATCCATTCAGCATGTTGATGTTTTAGATTTCAAAGTGATCTTTATATTCATTATCTTTCATTAAAGACATAGAAATAACAAAAAAATATATTGCCAGAAGTGGTTTAAAGTACAAGAATCCACTAACAAAATATAATGCTACCATTTCTGCCTCCACCACAGGATACATATGCTATAGACATAGCCCCAAATTTACCAGGGAGCTGAGTCACTTACTAAGAGCCCAAATGCCTGAGTAAAATGGAGCAATTCTCATTTGAAAAAGTTTTCTAATGACCAAATAAATTTTCAATTTTAAATAAATATGATTTCTTACCGTAAGTCTAACTCCTTTGTGCGAAGAAAATTTAAAATGGGTGCAAATGCTGCTGGATCTCGATCAATAAATATCTGCAAAGAAAAAATTCTGTACTCTCAGTATTATCATGGAGCAACCATCAATTAAAATACTTTTCTATGCTTAGCATGGGAAAGAGGAGTTGAATATAAGGCAATCAGCAGACAAAAATAACCAAAATTTTTTTTCTCTCATTATTCTTCTCACATCCACTAATTCCACATTTTTAAAATACATGTATATAAACACTGTTGCAAATAAAGAGCACTTAATAGAAGTGTTAAGTTCCAGAGGCTCCAGAAAGTTCAATGCGCATTTTCACTTTCTATCATGTTCAGAGTGCAGTAAAGGTAATAAGAGCTACCTCTTAAAAAAATTTTTAAAAATTTAATTTTCTTTTTTAAATCAAGTCAGTTACCATTACAATTACCTCCATGCTTTTAGTGAGGTACTTGTGTGCCTGACTACCACTCAACAACATTATTGGAACTACAGTTCCCATTTAAGAGTATGATACACCCAGACAGAAAATGGCCATTTTGCTATTTGGCCATTTGATGTACTTCTACATCAGGATTACTCAACTACATATGCAATTCTTTTACCCCTTCCTTTGCAACACAGTATCAGTAGTTCTTTGTTGTTTTTTTCAAAAGTACAGTTTCTGTGTCTACATTATCTGCACAAAGTAGAATGAGCACAAAAATATGCATACTGCTTCAGTCTCACACATATGGGACTGAAGATAAGAACCAAGAGACCAGAGAGATCAGCAATTTTCTTGAAAGGTTGGAGACTAGACAGGTGACATTCAAGTAGTTATATCTGTGAGACTTTTATTCTATCCTAAAATCCTTAAAACTTCATCAGATGTAACTAAATTAAATACTCTCCATTATTCTCCTACTCGATTGCATGAGCAGTACTGCAACTAGGCTTTGAGACTAAAAAAGAAGATAGTGTATTTTGTACCAAACTAACAAAAGCAAATTTTCCTCCAAATGAAAAGGGTGACAAAACATGAACAAAAGGTCAAGTCCAACTAAACATTGCTCCTCACGAACTCAGAAGCAGAGATGGTGCTGTCAGCATTTTACATATTGGTTTCTGCAATCCTTCTACTGGGGGTTCTGCAATACATCAGTGACAAAGCAAATACTGGCAAAAGCCAAAACTAGTTTTTAAAAGCTCGAGAATATGAATGTTTTCAGTTCCTTTGGCCACTTGTTTTGCACAATTTAAGCACAGCTGACTCAGAAGTGTTACTCCTATTACCAGCCACAATGAATATTCTTTAGGAGACAACATAACTGAAAGCATAACAGTAAATTAACAATTTATCAGTAAGTTTATTACTCACGGCACCAGTTTCATCCTTCAGTGTTGAAATTCTTCCACTCAGCAAACTAAAACACAGGAAATCTTTGTTAGATGTCCTCCAGAAATGTACCAACACAAATACAAGATATCAACATTCTCAATCAGTTTCCTCTATTTGTGTATTTTACACTGCATTTTGTTGAAACTGTACAGCTGAACAAAGCGAACTGACTAGATAAGGTAGAATGCTGGTCTGGGTGAAACACCTTTCCTGAAAAAGAAGCGGTGCATCCACACCTAAGGAAAGGCTAAAAACCTTCAGATTCCCAAAGAAAACAGACACAAGACCTGACCTGAAAGGATGGAAAAGTTTTCACACACCCCAAGAGGGCTGCATAGTTTAATATAATCTAGGAAAATGGAAAACACTTCTGAAGTAAAGAGTAGGTAGATAAGTTTTTACATCATTTTACTTCAAAGTTACTCTCGCATCAGATCCAAGTACTTGTGCAGTAAGTAGAAAACACAAAAGCAAAACCTTGTTTTACAGATATGAAGCAAACTAATGTCAGCCATTTTATTTCAAGATTCCAGCTATGTCTGGATGACAATTACCTCTGAGATTTTCCAGTACTGAATGACTTTCAGAACAACCTTCCCAGATTAGCACAGAGTGGCGGGGTAATAGCAAGGGGCTTCCTCCTTGTGCCTTTCCTTCCATGCCTCCAAAGAAGGTGACATTTCCCTGGCACTCCATTTACCTGAACATCCCAGTAAACCTGGAGCAGGTAATGCTGCCAATGTTAGCTGCCAGGCTTTTATTGGGAAAGAAGTCTAGAGTACAAAAATTAAATGTAAGAAAGTAAATCTGCCAGCCTTTAAGTTTTCCTTTACATGTTTAGAATTAACATGGGGTGGCAGAGATACAGCAACTACGCACAAAATGACTGGGCAACAAAATGACTGGAAAACAAACAGTAAGCAGCACACCTCCAGGACTAGAAAAAGTTAGAAGAATGGTCAACAATCCAACAGCTCCTGTACTGCAAGGTAGAACCCTCGCCACTTTGACTAAGTTCAAGGTACAGCAATAATCAAAAAAACACTGAAGGCAGTGCTACCCTGTATAGTCAATAAGATCACAAAGGACAATGGAGGAATAAGGGCATCCCTTAAAGCATCCCTTACCTGAATGTTTGGAGCCTTATTTCCACAAAATTCCACCTAAACACTGACAACTCTTCAGTGCATATAAGCTACCCCAACATCATTCAAAATAGAAGATGCCTTTCAGATAACATCTTATTTCACACTAATCTTTCCCATTGCTTAAGATAGGGAAAAAGCATTAAGAAATAAAAATACTATTTATGGCATAAAATAAGAACTGACAACATATGCATTTTTTTTTAAATTACTTAATTTACCTTGCTTAATGTGAGGATATATTATAAATACCTGGAAAAAAAGGAGTCTGGAATCCACATCAGTGTTTGTCTTGAAGTGCTGAACCTAGGAAGCCAAAGTGACAAGTTTAGAATCAGATGCAAAATTGGAAAGAAGTCTGCTTTATCAAAATTATTTGATTTGTCCTACAAAGCTGATAACAAATAGCTTTGGGAAGTTTGAGATTATTTAAATACAAAGTAAAAAAGGTTGCAGTTTCTTTGCACAGATTGTTCTTAAGCATGAAGAACTATCCAGAGATCCTGAAAGTATAGTTCTTTATGTGTTTGTAACACACTGTCCCAAACATCCTCCATAGTTCTCCTACTTCCTCAACATTAATGCTTGCAAAAAAAACCCAAAACAACAAATCCCCCCCCCCCCCAAAAAAAACCCAACAAAACAAACACAAACAGAACAGTCCACCTACAAAAAGCAGCTACTCACTAAACTAAGCCACTCACTAAACCAAGTGTATCAACAGTGTGCTTTAATTGCATGCTACTTAGGACTCAGAGGGTGCTACATTGTGCATGGCAGAAGACTACAATAAGTTTTAACTTAATATTTTACAGTAACTTTAATTATTTGCCATTATGCTATTTGGGCCTTCATGGGGGGAAGAGGGGAAAGGAGGCAATAACAGTATCAGTAAAAGAAATAATTTACTCTAAACCATATTATGAAATAATACAAATTACTTTGTCATTTATGATACCAGACAGTTATTTACAAAACAAATAACCATTAACTCTTTTATACTTCTTCTGGTTTTGTTTTAACATTAAGGAAGACAAATGGACTGGCAGCTTGGCCAACAAGCTCACACTCCACATCAGCTCTCTAACTGTACATATCCTCCTACTAGCACCATGAAGAAGAAACTTATAGTGACCTCTTCACCAACAGCAATCAAAAAAAGGAAATGCAAAAGTAAAATTCCATTACAACTTGCCTTATAGTATAGGAACACGTTATTCCAAAAATATTTTGTAGAAGTACTCTGTTATAATTTACTAGCTTTCACTGTTTGTATTTTCCAGTTTTTTGAGGGGGAGAAAAAAGATAAACAAAAAGCATTGCTTTATACCCTCTGAGAGACAGAAACACAAAGGCTACACAGAGCCACCATCCTACATAAAACATGGATTGTGTAGCTGTTCACTGCAGGAATAACAATGACAAATCTGTTCTTAACAGAAAAATTACAGTATCAGCGTTTTAGGCACAAACATGCACAAAGCCTTTTCTACAGTTTAAAAAATTAATTAAAAATAAAATTAAATTAAAAAAAAAGGAAAGCGATTCACTATTTATATGGAAAGTGAATCGGCCAAGGCCAACAGCATGAGTTTCAACAAAGGCAAATGTCTGGTCCTGCACTTGGGCCACAACAACCCCCAGTGAGACTTCACCTCGAGTACTGTGTGCAGTTGTAGGCACCACACCATAGGAAGGACATGGAGGTGCTGGAGAGGGTGCAGAGAAGCGCAACTAGGATGGCTCTCCTGTCTGGAGAATAGGTCTTATATGAGAATCTGAAGGAGCTGGGACTGTTCAGCCTGGAGAAGAGGAGTTTGTGTTTTTAGAAAAAAAGAGTGCAAAAAACCCCAACAAAATAATATATTTATGGTTTCCCAGGAAGGCACCTATAGGTAGAAATGCACGGAAAATGTACCAAAACCACAGCCAATTGGTGCTTTCTACACACTAAACAATAAATGCCAAATAAATTCTTAAGCAATATTAAAGAAAATTGATTACACCATGAAGAGATTCAGGATCTTTGCATAGATGTTTGAGGACTCAGTACTTCTATCTTCTCAACACAGGACAGCATAATTTCTGACATGGATTCAGGTCATTCAGGCACATGAGTATCTGGAGCTACCTCACAGAGTTGTCAAGTTTTCCTGGTGTTTTGACTGTGCTGCCCTCCATTATTTCCCAAGTAATTTTAGGAGCTTGGTAGCAAAACATTTGGGACTAGCTGTTCCAGAAAAACAAGCCACAAAATACAGGGTCTAGGAAAAAGAGCCATCAACAGATTTCACTTTGTCTACCTGAAATTTTACCAGTGGGTTTAGACAGCACAAGGATTTTCTGTGCAGTGGTCAGACAGACATTGTAGAAGGAAAATTAGGCAAACCCAGGGCATTATCTAAAATACTCTCAAGCAGATGTCAGCCTACAGTTATTTTAAAGAAAATATAGACAACTAGAAAAACACACACTGAGTGGTAGTTATAAAGCCACCATTTTCATAGTCTATAGCACATGTAGTTATCTTACACACAGAGGAAGATGAAAAACCAAGAGAACTCACTATATTTGTTACAGTAATTTCTGTGAATGTTGCAAGAGGTTTGTGCTCCCAACAAAGGCATAAACAAAAGATCAGGAACTGTTGGAGCAACCACACACTACAGAGAAACTGGCAGTCCCCGGGAGCAGAGGAAACCTCATGTCAGAACATGGGAAGCTGCAGTCTCTGTACTAGATGTGCCAAAGTATAACTGCTGGCTAAAACAGAAGGGAGCACCAATTTCTTCTTTTCATACAACTCTACATATGAAACTAAGAGTTCCATGTTTCTGGTGAGGGTAACAGGAGTGAATAAAAAGAAGCAAACGTATAGTATCCCATGCTCTTCCATTTGCTCTTCCAGATCATCCACTCACTCCACTGTCAGCTTTGAGTCACCTGCCTTTGAAAGCTGAAAAACCTGGCTCAGATACATTTTTCAAAGACTATGGGCATGACAAGGGAAGCTGAGCTGGCAAAAGACCAAAACCTCTTACACAGAGGTACTATTACACATTAAAAGAGATTAAATACTATTACCTATTAAAAGAGAAGTGCCCATGCACACATTTTCTTCTCATGGTATCTGTTGGCCAGAATCTAGACCTTCAAGTAGAAATGAAATATAATTGTTGGTTTGCCTTATTCTTCATATTTCTCTGTGTAGGCAAGCTCTCTGAGGATATATATTTCTTCCCTGGTTCACACCCTGTTACCTGTAGATGCATTTAATAAGTAAGACCTTTCTAAAATTGGGAGATTGAAGCATCTTTGTGACTCCAACTTGTAACAAAAACCTACAAGATGAAGGTGTCTATAATTTCAGAAACAGAGTTCACCAAAGAACTTTATTCAGTGTAACATGAAATCTGGTCCAAATTAACAAAATTATTCTGCAAGCATCATTCTGGGCAAGTTTTGCCTGTGCAAGTTATAAGCAGCTTTTGTGGGCTGAACCAGATTCTGAACATCTTAACATAACAAAGGAATTCTGCATCGATTTTTATGACACTCTACTTTAAGAAATACTGGAACATACAATTTAGTTATAATAATGAGTTAATCTTCTGAGTAATGCAAGACGATTCTTAAAATAGTAGTAGTCTCTGCTCCCTATGGATGGTTTCATATTGTGCACAGACTTAGAAAGACATATAACTTAGGTTTCCACTAGCTACAGTAATCTGAATTATTTCATGCTTGAGGATGAAGGGAACATTTGCACAATTTATCAGATAGGTTCCGACCGCAGCTGTCCAGCAATTCTCCATCTAAGCCTGCCAAAATGTCTACTACGCCACATTCTACATTTCCAGCGTACATCTGAACACAGTACTAATCTTTATTATGCTTGGTAGCAGCAGAATTATATCAATTTTTCAACACTCTGCAGCTGCTAAACAGAATGATCAATAGAAACATATAGATATAATGGCAAAACAAAGCTTTCTGCCCTCTGCTCCTGAAGAAGCACTATACCCAGCCCACAGGGCTCCCTACAGAAGTGCCTATCTAGAAACGCCGGCCACAGTAGGCAGTCACCGAGCTGGGCTACCAACACTTCCCGTACCTGTCCTCAAATACTGCGGCTCAGGTGCCCTGCAACAGGCTGCGGGTAGGTTCATCCAGGCTCTCCCGGAGGCAGGGCCACGTTCAGGCCAGGGAGCCCCACCGGACAGGTCCCGGGCGAGCCGCAGCGGCTGCCGGGCCAGCCCACCGCCCGACACGGCCGGGCAGCGCCTGCCTTTGGGCAGACCCCGGTCACACGGAGCCCGGCTCCCCACCACAGCGCTTCCCCCTCGCTCTGATACCCTCCGGTACGCGCCGACCACCCCCCACCGCCCCGCAGCGGCCCGTCGGCTGGGCCTGCAGCCTGCCCCACTCCGCCCGCCCGCATCGACGGAGGCTCCCGCACCCTCGCTCACCTGGTGCCGCCCACATTGAGCTGGATGATCTCCCCGCTCCCAGCGCCAGCAAAACCTCCGCCGTTCCCCGCCATCTTCCCCGCCGCCGCCGAAACCTCGCGATCGAGGGAAGCAGCGGCAGCGCAAGGCGAAGGCGGCAGCGGGGAAGTAGAAGGCGGGAGATCGCCCAGCGGGCCCGCGCAGCCCTCTGCGGCCGCCGGCGGGAAGGGCAGGATCGGCGTCCGGCCCCTAGGGCTCCCCGCCACTCAGGACCGGCCAGGCCGCAGCGCCTCCCCAGTCCGCGCGGAAAATGCCATGGCAACGCGACAGCACCTGGAGGAGGGCGGCCGACGCAGGACAAAACGCCTCAAACCTTTCGAGGAACGGAGGTGGCTACGAATAGGCGGAGACGGTGGCGGAGGCCGGGGTGGGGGGGAGTGGGTCAACGCCCCTCCGGAGGAAGGGACGCGCCCGGAAGGGGCAGGGTGCGCTCGGTGGCTCCGGCCTCTCTGCGAGGCAGCGGGCGGAGCCGGGCCGGGCATGTGAGGGCGGTGGGGCTGGGTCGTACCACACTACTGAAAGCACTGAGGGCGGTGGTCCGGCCTGTGCAGCGAAGCCGCTGTCGGGGTCCCGCCCTTCCCGGGTGCGGGGTCACGCCTGAGGAGAATGAGCCAGGAAGGCGGAATTCTCGACTTCGGTATTAGCAAAAGCAGTATTAGCAAAAGCAGTGGGGAGCAGCTTATGCCGCCATCAAGCCCCGGAGACTCCACAGTGAAATAGAGGTACTGCTGCTGGGGCACCCCCGGGCCCTGCGTCTCCCTCTGCCCAAGGAACCCTTGCCTAGAGACTAAAAAAGCACTGTGAGGATCCACACCCCGTTTAAACATGTTTGACTGCAAAGACACATGTATGGAGATGAAGTGGGCTCAAAAAATTGTGTTTGGAAAATGCTGTGAGTTATACGACTAGTCAGGCAATAAACTGTTGGAAGTTACCTGGTCACTTACCTGCATGCCTTGGAAAATCAAGTTTTATTACTGTAGTCATACTGTAAAGCCTGGCTGATAAAAGATACCTTTGCCAGGCAGCACAGTATTTTGGAGAAATAACTCTGCTGTCACAAGACCCTATCACTGTCAAAGACATGGCCATGTTTGGTTTCTTGAACTGACTGGCTAACCAATAGAGTGTATTAACCTTGGTCAGGGAGCCTACAAATACTTCTATAATCCGTTCTGAATTAGTACAGATGCTTTTATGGTTTGTTTTGCCCTACAGCCCAAGGGGAAGGGAAAATTTAAAAGCAGATGAATTTGTCACCAAGCCCTGGGACTTTCATGCTTTCTGTATGCTTTGTAGTCTGGTGGTACTTTGGGCTGCATTTTGTGTTTAAAAAGATCTCACTTTCAAATTTCTTCTGAGTTGTCTTCACCTTCCCCAGAGCATATAATTGGAAATAAAAAAAATGTTCAGGTGTGCCATAAGGCAGAAAAGGAAATTGAAATACCTCGCCTATATTCTGGGGAGTCATCTAACTATTAAGTTACTGGATAAGAGAGTGGGAAGGGATATTTCTTTTATTGTGTTTGGAAGGATGACTGACACTCCCTACTTGACCTTGCCAACATTTAGAAGAAGAACTTAAGTCAGAGAGGGTTTGAAGCTGTAGGTCATGCTTGGAAACCATACCCTTCAGCCTACCACTGTGGAAAGACTGTGTAGAAGACAGAAAGATCGCTTTTCTGCATGCCAAATTCAACCAGAAGGAATTATGGTTTTGTAAGGAATCTAATAGCTTAGGCACTCAAGGACTGTACATTGCACTCTGAATGTGTAACATGTCTTAAAGAAATGGCACCATAAGCACTGTGAGTATAAATGCTGCTGTAGCCCAACTTGCTTTTGAAAAAATGTCTTAGGCTCCTAAATCACATTTGTCTCACTGTGCCTAAACACCATTAACTTTAAGATTCTCTTCTTAAATAAAACACTGCTGGCACTTGTCATTTGATTAGTGAAATTCAATCCAGGAAGAAGCAATGGAAAATCAGCTGTGCTTTGGTGTGTTCTCTAACAGCTGCAGTCCTCAAACATTTCCACTAGATGCCTCTATTGTTTTTAAAGTAAGCTTCCAAAAAGGTAATTCCTGTTTAGCCTGACCATTTAAGGCATATTCTCAAGACCATTTCTCTTGATGATGCAATTAAAATACACGATTTGTAATCACACAAAAAAATAAAAATAATGTCCCAGGCTATTTTCAAAGCACACGTCACAGCAGCATTTTACAATATTAATATACAAAGAAAATTTATGTTGCTTTGTTCTATGATTTTTTTTTATTAATTCATTAAAAAAACCTAACCCTGTCAAAAAGTGTCACGTGGCACTATTCAAAAAGTAACATCAGAATTAAAAGTACATGTTTATGAGTGATGATTGTACAGTTTAGAAAGCAAGGAGGCCCATGCTATAGATTATTTGCTACATGGTGATGCACACTGTAGTTTGATCCCGGTAATTGTAGTAAGCCAAGAGTACAAGGAGGGGCTTCTTACCCACTTTCTTCCACTTCGGTATTAGTACAGTTTTCTTGTGGAGCATCCTGTTTTCTGGACAAGAAGCAAAATATTGCATTCAAAAAAAGGTAAATTCTGCTGTATAAATTGTATTTAGAGACAACTCCCAATGACGTGATTGCCCTGAAGCTACTTAAAATGCAAGTTTAGGGAAGAATTGCTATTCTTTGGCATGTTTGCCAGGTACATGTTTTTCTAAGTTATTACCTGAGAAACTATCTGGCTCCTCAAGGAGCCAAAGGACAAAAGGAAATAAATTCCTTCTCTCCCTCCTCATCTGAGCCATAGTGCAGGAGATTTTACAGCACTCTGGTCAGGCTCCTTTCTGATCACTTACACTAACACTGAAGACAGGGCAGCAGTCTCTGCAACAGTACAGACTGGCTGGAGAGTAATCACTGAGATATATTTTTAGCTGTTCATGTAAAGCCTAAGTCAGACTTTTCTATTATTATTTTTCATAGCATCTGCTTTAGAAAATAAATTACATGTTTTGGAAGTGAAGAAGTATTTAATTTTGGTGATGACATAACATTTTACATTATTACCCAGGTCTCTAAAAGTAAATGTCTCTTTTTATATCAAAGGGAGGGGGGGGGGTCACTCCACAATTTAAAGCCCCCATCTGTTTTTTTTTTTTCTTAGCCATTTTCTCACAAAACTTTGTGACAAGAATCTTGTGTCTCTGTCTGTCTGTAAACTGTTATCTTGATGTGTTACACTGTAATAATGCCAAATTAAAAATTTTCTGCCATCTGTTCTAGAGGGAGGAGCCTTGGAGTCACACCAATATAGTCACTCTGGGAAATGGTACTATGAGTCACTAGCAACAATAGTGCACGCTCAGTTTTTCCCCAGCTTTCCTTACAGTTACTTGGCTTGAAGGATCTAAAGTTTGAAGGTATTCACTACATAGCTGGAATCCAATAGAGGGCACTAGGAAAGTTTTAAATGGGCCACAGGGGAGAGAGAAAGCTCATGGGACTAGGTGAGGTATGCATTTTTTCATGCCTGAACTTTTATGTTTTTTGTGAACTGGGAAACAACCTTTCCTTTCAGCTGGAGATACAGTGCTGCACAGTGGGTGGCTTCCAGGGATGTTCCCTTAGCCCAGAACAGCTCCATCCCACAGCCAAATAAAAGAGATGTTGGCAGAAGCATCTATAAAGGCCTTTCTCCTCCTTCCCCTCTTAAAAAAGAGTAAAAGGAAGGACCTGATAGATCTAGGATTGTTTGGAAGCAGCTTCCAGGAGGGGAAGAAAGATTCTTCAGCATCCTGTAAAAAAATGTGTATCTCAGTCTGCTGAATCCCTGGAAAATTCTTTAAACCTTAATTTTGAGACAGTAAGTCTTAAAATCTTCATATTCAACGGGTTCTTATTGTGCTCCAGGACAGCATTTGTTCTCAGTTACCTATCTTGGGACATTCACTAGTTCTGCTACAGAACACTAGAGTTCACTTCCCCAAAGGGGCTGCCAGGACTTCATGCCACTTAGCAGCATTTTTCAGAATTTCTGCAGTTGATTTCCACCATTCTCTATCCCCCTCTCCCCCCCCCCCCTCCCCCCCCAGCTAAACTACCTAGCAAGAAAAAAAAAGTATTAAAATTTAAAAAATAATAAAAATAAAAATTTACCAACTGCATTTTTTAAAAACTTCCTCCTCTTCCCAATACACTAGAAAAATTTAATACGAAAATAAGTTTTAAATTATTCACAACTTAATAATTTTAAGTATATCCTGTCAGAGCCGGTGTCGATTACATTAAATTGGCTGTTTACTGGTACCTGCTGTGACCACAGCGTGGGGCTGTTTGCTGGTACATGTCTGTTTGAAAGCCGAGGCTTTTTTCCATTCAGGGCAGTGGAAAAATGTCACTGCTTGCAGGCTCCTGTTCAATTTGATAATCCCATGAGTTTGTGTGCACTTGCATTCATCATTCAACTAAAGGGCTAAAGGTGTCTGCATTTGTGTATCGAGCCAGATTCTGTTAATGAACTGGGTGTAGCTGGTAATCAAGTATCTTCCCTAAAATGGCAATCCATCATAAAGAGGGTTAGATGGTAGTAAGTTATCACAATTTCATTTATATTGGACTACAGGTTAAGCAGGAACCACTGTCTAGTAGGCTGAAGGTTGGCTAAATAGCTGTATGAAATAATAAAGGTACAAGTTGTAACACATTTACCTGAAGCATTAACTGGTATATCTTTTGATAATTTATCAAGGACTGTTCATCAGTCTGACTTTGTAGGAGTCATAGGAAAGATTGCAGAGCATGCATATTAGAAATAATTTTTGTAAAGTTAAGAACAAAACACACTTTGAAAACAATCTGTGAAAAATTATGTGTTTCTTTTGTTCTTAACATGCTCTTTTTGACATTTTTTCAGCCCATCAATGTTGATTATGCTCAAGTATAATTTTGGTGATGACATAACATTTTACATTATTACCTAGGTCTCTAAAAGTAAATGTCTCTTTTTATATCAAAGGGAGGGGGAGTGCCACTTGCTCAAGCATAATCAAGTTGTTTTGTTGGTCCTTGTTTCGATTACAACAACTGAAGGATTAGAGACAGACATTTTATACTATGTGAAGTCAATACTGAAACACCAAAAAGTTTTTTCACTTCTGTGAGCTGAGAGGACAAGTGTTATTTGGCCTGACCTTCAGTACAGTACCAGCAAAATGACTCCACATAATACTTAGTTCCTCATACAAAATTATTTTAAAACCAGATCTGGATGTCTTTCTGAAATGCTGAAGGACAGTTGCAAAGCATCAAATCCACTTCATAAGCAGGTGGCCTATCCAGCATTTAGTTACACATTCAGGGGTAAAAATTCATACTATCTCTGCCATTCATTATACAGCCATTAGTTGGGCTTCTAATGAGATGCTGAAGTCCCTTCTTCAGATCAATATTTGAGGACTACTACGCTTCAAAAACCGAAGTCTCATACCATACAACAGCACAAGGGGGCATGCTTTTCTCAAAATATTTTCTGGTTTTCAATGATGGCATTGGCTGCAAGATCAGAGATACTTGACAATGCACATATCCATATGACTCCAAAATACATCTCTCAAGTGAGCCCTAAGAACTGTAGTAAGGATGAGAGAGGATCAATGCTCCTTTCAGCTAATTTCTTCTAAAGAATTAAACAAACATACTTTGTACACACACAGGAAATTACAGTTGTCTAAACTGGACAGTTAGCTAAACAGTAACAATGAGAGGGAATACAATAAACATGTCATATTTGAAGTCCTGATACTACTTAATTCTTTTATGAGAACATGGAGTATTTGTCTGCATAAACAGCCAGGAGCAACCCACAATCCTAGGAGTCCTACCAGCTTTATCCACTGTATACTCATCAAATTGATGAGTACTTAAACCCACATATATAAAACACTACTGAGCAAGGTGTCATGAATTTACTTTGCTCCATCTGCTGTAGAGACTCCAAAACTTTATGTTTGTCCATTTTTAATTCACTGTTGTTTCAAAATGTCCAGAGGGTCCTTCAATAGGCTGGAGAAATAGGCTGAGAGGAACCCCAGGAAATTCAGCACTGAGAACTGCACATGGAGAAGAACAGCCCCAGGCACCAGTAGCCACCCAAGTGTAAAGCAGCTTGGCAGAAAAGGTTCTGAGGGTCCTGGCAGACACTAAGTTGAAAATGAGCCAACTATGTGCCCCTGCCACAAAGAAGACTGATGGTGTCCTGGGCTGCATTAGGAGGAACATTGCCAGCAGGTTAAGGAAGGTGATTATTCCCTTCTACTCAGCACTGTACTGGAGTACTGTGTCCAGTTCTGGGCTCTTCAGAACAAGAGAAACATGGAGAGTCCAGGGAGAGGACCACAAAGATGATTAAGTATGGCGTGGAGCATCTCTCTTAGGAGAAATGCCTCAAAGAGCCTAGGGCTGTTTAGTCTAGGGAAGAGAAGACTCAGGGAATCTTTTCAGTGTTTACAAACACTGAAGGGAGGGTGCAAAGGAGACAGAGCCAGGCCCTTGTCAAGCATGCTCAGTGACAGGACCAGAGGCAACGGGCATGAACTAAAGCACAGGAGGCTCCTTCTGAATATAGGACTTAATTTTTGACTGTCAGGGTGCCTGAGAAGTGGCACAGATTACCCAGAGAGACTTTGTGGAATTTCAATCCCTTAAAAAAATTCAAAAGCCATCTGTACATGGCCCTGGGCAACCAACTCTAGGTGGTCCTGTTTGAGAGCAGAAGGGTTGGACCAGCTCTTCCCACCTCAACCACTTTGTGCTTCTATGAGTGTGTCTGTGTGTTTTAAGAATGGCTTTTGCTTTTCAAACCACAGGGAAACATAGCTTCACAGCTTTGTTTAGTGACTAATGGTTTTCTTTCTCATCGTCTCCAAGAGTGCACCTTCCTTATCCACCTTTTAGATTATTTGAGATTAAACAGTAGGTCTAAGTCATGCTGGATCTAGCAAAACCTTGGATACAATTCGGTAGTGAATGCTGCTTTTTCCATAGCAGCCAACACACATAGAGGATCTGTAATTTCATGTTACCAGACTCTGTTCCTTGCAGGATGTTCTGCTCCAGTTGTTTATCACATCATCAGCCTTCAGGCATTTAGGCTGAAAATCGCCAGGTTGTTTCTTCTGTAGGCTCTTTTTGGAAACTGAACGATGAAAACCTCTCTGAATATGTAAAAATAGAAAGGATATATGTCATTTTAGACAGGTTAACAATCCTTAGCTTTACTTGAAATTTGTAAGCAGGACTTCAACCTTAGCAAGACAACAGATCATCTCTTTGGGGGAATCTGGGCTTTCTCAGCAATCTTAGGAATAGTCACTGAAATTAGACCAATCTTTTTTTATCTGAAAACCCTAGTCCCAGCTGTTCAAAAGCAACTTAAACTTTTGAAGCACAGTCTGAGCAACACCTCTTATAATGATTTTCAAATGTAAAATATCTTTGTCATGTTATTATTGGACCAATTTTTTTATTTTTCTTATTTCAAAATTGTAAATAAGTCACCATCATGAAGTAGCTATCCCTTCCTTGTTCATGAAATAAAGTAGAATGAAAAGTCTTACAGGGAGGCAGCTGGGAAGCTGTGGTTGGGGCATTGCCCCAGCTGCTGTGCAACACAGCTGCTTCTTCCAAACTGGCCTGGGTGGTCCATAAACTGCAGAAAGACCCAGAGCTAGAGACTGGGTGAGCCAGACTTTCCCAGGTCACCTGAAAGACTCTTGCCAATTTTACCTTTTCCTCACTTGTTCTCTCTCTCATCTTAACTGATGATGATTTTCAATACTGGGGTTTTGTTTATGAGGAGATGTGATTTTTCTTGTCTCTCAAATCAAAGAACAAAAAAGTTTTTAAATGGAAGATCCAATTCTAACAGTATGTAAAGTAAAAGGCAGCACTGCCTTATTTTTATACTTTTCCAGAACCCTTCCTTCTTACCATGGAAGCAATTAATGTTACATCATCTTTCTTTTCATATTACAATCACAGTGCTTGATCCAAGAAAGGAAAGGTAATTGTCAGCTTTCTGCATTACAGTCACACACACACATGAAATCTTATTAATGAAAAAATATTCTAATTTTGAATAAGACTTCTGAAATCTCTTGAGAGGCCAGAAATGAATAATAATAAAACCATATCACTTATTGAAATGGCCTAATTAAAATGAAGGTTGCCAATTTTTTTTTCTTTCATATTTCTGGAAAAAATAAATCCCACCCTAGAAATGCTGCAAAGATCAAAAAAATCTTCTGCGTATTAGTATATGTCAACTTTGCACAATGGAACAAAGAATTTGTTTCAAAAATCTAGTAAAACATTACCATAGCAAATATTACTAGCAGGACAAAAAATACCAAGTATTGAGGATTTTTACTGTAGAGAAGTCTCCAGACATAGCTCAAACAGAGACCATTACTATCAATTTGTACCAATTAGTATTCTATCCTTACCTTGCATACTGCTTTTCATCTTGTTATCAGATGCTGAAATAGATATGTGAAAGATTTCCTTAGGGGTATGGATTAGAAGGGAGGGGAAGTAATTTAAAGGAGATGTTTGAGGGAAAGAGATGTGAGAGAACAGTGGAAGTCCATTTTGGAGAGACCATGGCATGTAAGATCAAAAGGTCCTTGACTTCATTCTTTATTAAAAAAAAAAAAAAAAAAAAAAAAAAAGAGAGAGAGAGAGGATCTGATGATCTTTCAGACTTTCAGATAGTAATTAGAATACAAAAAATAAATTAGACGGTAAAAGAAAAGCTGGGTGTTCTCATTTGCAGTCAGTGAACCAAGTATACAGAAGAAAATGCATCTCAAATACAATGGTTATCGCTAGAAAAGGGTATTTTTTAATTTTTTAGTCAATTTATCATGCTTTTTGACAAGATTAAACCTGTATATGTGCCTAATGAAAATACCCATAGCTACACTACATGCTTATCACAAGCTAAGTGTCACCTCATGGTGCTAGGAAACAAATCTTTTTGACGTTTAATAATTTTCTGGTGCAGGATTTCTGAGTTGTTTTATGGTGTCTTTAGTAACGGACATTGGAGAAGTCATTGAACTGGTCCAAGAGGGGCTGACTTTCAATGTTTGGTTGCATTTCTGTTTCTGAAGTTGTCTTGAAAAAAATCTCCATCTGAAAATTAAAATACTAAGGCATGCAAATTCTCAAAATTGATGTCTGTAAAGTTCAGTATCCTATAGCAGTCCCTTGAGTCAGAGTTAATAAAATTCTAGCTATGTACTTTTTGCACCTATACTGGCAGAGGAATGCTGTGTAATTACATATTACATAGCTGATGGTGACTCCATGAGTCACAGAAAAGGATAACCAGCCATTTCTTTAATAAAAAGGACTTAATGAGTGATGTTTCTACTTATTCCTTTCTTATTTTAAATGAATATTTTAGCTTTAGATCTCTGATTTCTTACATTTTCAGAAAAAAACTTTTACATATTAGACCATACCTACCAATTTGTGAGTCACTAGCTTTTCAGATTTTCCCTAACTGTGAATTTAGTAACACAAGATGTGAAAGCCAGTCAACAATATGTCAGATAACATTCTAACAGAAGCTAACTGGGAGTAGAACACCAGGAATGCAGTTTCACTTGAGGCTTTTTAATAGAACTGTGTTGCCTTAATGGAATTTAGTAGTCTTCCCATTTAAACAGAATTCTCACCTGATATAGACAAGACTTAATTTCAAAATGCTGCAATATTATAATATATAAATAAATAATAAATAAACTATAGCTCTACTTAGTATTATCTGAATTTGTGTTTCTTTGTGTCTTTCAGAATTTGTAGGATTATAAAGCAGAAGCACTCATGTTTTCAAACATCTGAGAATGATGTTTCTTGTCTGTAAATCTACAAACTGATTAAACAAGCAGTTTGTTTATATATTACAGTAGTTCTCTAATCTCAGAAACATTATATTCTATATTTTTAAAATATTAATTTATTTATATTTATCCAGTTCTTTAGCTCTGTGTTTCTCAATTTGCCCCTTGTAACTCTATTTCTCAGACCTCTCCAACTTGTATCCACTCAGTACTGGTTCCCTTCTCAGAAGGCATTTTATCACTAGTTCCGAATCATTTAATTTATGTGCATTTGCGACACACAAATGTTGAATTTATTATTCCCTGTGGCCACCAGATTGTGGTTTGAGAGAAAGAATTCAGTTTTCAACTAATAAGATAACCATTTCTTTTCTATTCAGAATCACAGAGTTGAATTGAAAGCCTAAACTGGAGGACTATGTTACTGTTTAGTCTTATCTAGACTTCATGCCAAGGTTATAATAGGTTTGCTTACAGTACAATACAGATGCTTTAATAATCTTCAGGCAATCCCAAAACCCACTTTTTCTAGTAGCACATCCTGCTGATGACAATGGTCATCTCCAGGTGCTTTTTTAAATCTAGGCAAATGCCATAGTGATCACATTTATATGTCTGAAAAGGGTCTTCCTAAACCTTGGAGCTTACTCTTATGTCTGGAAGCATATATAAACTAAAGCATATATTAACTAAGTATTCCTGGTTTCATTCTTCATTTATGATTTATGCAGGTCTTCCTTCTAATTGAATTACACAGTTTAGAGACTTCAGAGGTAGGTTTTGCCTTTCAAATCATTTCCAAGGAAATTAATACCAATGTGGTAACAACTATATTAAGAGAGAACAGTACCAGAAGATTTCATAGGCACTACTATAATATTCCCATTATTCACTTCTATTACAGAAACGAGAATTATGGCAATAAAACCCTCTGTATGATAGAGCATGGCTACAATACGAAGTTTTACTTATACTGCTTTAAATGTACCTCTAAATTTAATGGAGAAGAGAGAAAAGTGTGGGTACAGAGGGAGAAGGCTGCAGCTTTCTGCATGACACTGTGGGCTGGCAGTGACTGCAGCCCGTGCCAGTTGCCCACATTCTGCTGCTACCAACATGTGATAATTACTGTGCCATGAAACAGCATCATGTGATAATAACCACATGAAGTTGAGAGTGGCTTTCCTGAGAGGAAAAAGAAGATATTTCAATGTCAAATATTTCTATTGCCTACTGCTCACAGAATGTGACCTAAGTGACAGAGCATCCTTTAATCATAAAATCAAAAAAGAATGGTTTGGCTTGGAAGGGATCTTAAAGACCATCTAGATCCAACCTTCCTGCCATGGGCAGGGACACCTACCTCTAGTTTATGTTGCTCAGAGCCCCATCCAACCTGGCTTTGAATACTTCCAGGGAAGGGTCATCCGGAACTCCTCCAGGTAACTTGTTCCAGTGTCTCACCACCCTCATGGTAAAGAATTTCTCCCTAATAGCTAACCCAAATTTCCCTTCTTCAAGTTTTAAACCATTGCCCCGTGTCCTCTAGCTACATGCCTGTGCAAAAGTCCTACTCCAGTCCTACTCCAATATCTCCAGGTATTGGAAATCTTCTATAAGGTCACCCTGGAGCCTCCTTTTCCTCCAGGCTGAATAATCCCCAAGTGCATCTCCTCAGGGCTTCCCTCAATCCTTTCTCCTCCCAGCCTGTATTTGTGCATGGGATTCCCTCGACCCAGATGCAGGACCTTGCACTTGGCCTTGTTGAACTTCATACAGTTTGCATGGGAAGTTCTTTCTGACTTCTTTGCATTATGGTTTTCCTGTCCTTGCAGAATTTAAGACATAATTCTTTACTGCACTTGTGGTAAATGCATAAAGATTATGACTGACACATCCAGGTCACTGACTTTTCTTCATAATATATGCAATATAAATTTTATTATATCATTTGTTTCCCAGTAAAAGTCTGAACTTTATGTCTATTTGAAACCAATTATTTAGGTTTTACTAAAAGCATTCTGTGGTGATGAAGCAACTTACAGGAAACCCACAACTATTTCTTGTTGTGCTCAAGCCTCACAAGTAACTTTCAAGTTGTTAAAAAAAAAAACACTGAATAGATTAAATACTTTAAAGAATTAGTAATGCAATAAATGTCTGGAATAAAGAAATATTAATATTTTTCATTACTGAATATATTGCTAAAGAAAAGTAAAAAATACCTAGCAATATTGAAATAATATATATTAACTTTGCTTTCTCCGAATCTTGATAATTTACAGCTGTATTTTTTTGATACCATGAACACTATATATGCTGTTTAAGAGCATATTCTGCTAGAAAAACACAAAAAAAGATAATGTACATAAAAGTAAAATTATGATGATCTTATACCACTCAAAAGCAAACCTATTTTTAATGGACAGAGAGTAGCATGAAAATAGCTACAGTGATTAAATATTCAACTTAAAGCCAGATGCCACTGTGGTGCAGGTTTATTTGGTCCTTTGAAAAAAAAATCTAATGGGAAAAAAAAAAGCACCCATCAGGCTTTGAATGCACTTTTTGCAAGTCTGGAAAACAAAAGAATTTCAGTCCAGAGTGTGATAAAAGAGGATATGGGGAGGTTGATTGTACTTTTCTTTAATCTTCTCCATTACACTGAAAGTAGCCCAAGGCTGAACAACAGCTTTGTTTAAATTCTGTCCTGATTTTTGAGAGCTTTTTTTTTTTTTGAGTTATAAAATTAACTGCATTTTTTTAAATGTACTTCAGCCTAAATAATAAATTATTAATGCTATTTTTCCCTCTTTTAAAAAATGAGAAAATGTACCAATGAAGGCATTGTATAAGACTGTAGACAAAACTACTGCTTGTTGTATTTCCAACAAAACTTCATGTATTATAACTACATTGTTCTTTTAAACCTATTTTTCAGACACTTATCCTGTTTACTATTATCTTACACGATAAAAATAACAAATAATAATCTATTTTCCAAGGTTTAAAAAGGCTTGTTTTGCTACTGCTTAATTATACCAATTTCTCTCAAAAAGTAAAAAAATTTAAAACTGCTTGAGAATTGGTACTTAAATATCCTGAGACAAGGAGAGACAGTCTCTACAGCAGTATCTGAGGAAGAAAGGATATTTTCTTTTTTTTTCTACTCTACATATAGATAAATATTACCAGGTTTCTAACTTTGCTCCCTACCAAAGTATTCATCAGGAACCTTTTCTGATTCACAGAAATAAACTGCAGGCTGAAAGCAGTATTGTGGAGTTATATATTAAAACAGAAAAATACACAAAAACCCAAAAAAAGAACTAAAACTCATGCACTGAAAATAATACAGTAAATGTAAAATTTAAGGAATTTCCTGATTGCTAGGAAGAACTTGTTCTGTATTTCTAAATGCTCTTTTGAGATAAGTGTAATCCTCAAGAGATACCTGCTTGTCTCTTCAGTGCCCTGCAATCAAGAGCCTTCAAACACAAATCCACAGAGCTGTCAATTTACAGCTAACCAAGAGCACCTTTGTTTTACACACAGACATTTCTTCAGAGTAAAACAGAAGGTGAGAGAGTCTGAAAAAAAAATGTATATATAATTTTTTAAAAGAGATCTTAAATAAATTACACTGCATTGGCCTTGATCAAGAGTTCAGGCAAACCCTAAAAGCAGACAACTCTAGTTCACTCAACTTACATTACCTCCCTCTCTTCCTTTTTTGTAGTGGATACTGCCTATGATTCTGTATAAAATATTGGCAGCATCTCAGAGAAGCCTCCCATTTTTAGTTCTTGAATCAGCCAACTGAGCGAAGTGCTCTTTCCTGAGATGTGAAGACACAAGTCTGTTCTTTCAGTTTATTCACCACCAAAGAAAAAATATTTCCTTTGACATAAAAATTTTGTCCCAGATCATATTCTTATATTAGGAATAAGCAGTGTTTTTGACCAGCAGTGCCTAACTGAACGGGGAACAAGCAGTTTAAGGTATTGCCTGAAAAAACAAGAAAGGAACTAGGCATTCCATTCCACTTCGAACAATACTTTGTGATTATCCAAAGGTATATCTCCAGAGCGTTCTATAAGAGCAAAAATATAAAACATTATTTTTCTTCATGAAACCCCTCCCCCCAAAAAATAATTAAAAGTTAGCTTGTAGTGTTGTGTTCTGAAGACTAGATTAAGCTATCTATTTACAGGGAAAACTTTCCTTTAATAGAAGTATTATCTATCCTTAGTGTTACCTGTCTATGGCTGTTGTTTACCTCTTAGAGGTCCAAAGAACACTAAAAAAACAGACAAGAGATTGATACCAGTATTTCCTTTTTGGTTGTTAGATCAGCTCTTCAAGCTCAATGCAAATACAAAGCAAAATGTGATAAAGTACTGCAGAAAAATGCAATAGTACTTCAACATAGTTCAATAGCCAATCTTATTTAAACCACTGTGTAAATATAGACTATTGTTTTATGACTGTCAGTCCCTATCCCTTACCTTTGCCTCAAATATACAAAAAAAAAAAATTTTAATTTCATGCAACTTAAGATAAAATATCCCAAGCCTTTATCTCTGGGACATCTGAATATTATCATTCTTGAAAATGATGCTGAAAATATACCACTGAGAGTTCAACCATTGATTTAGTTTTTATATATGTTCTGGTTAAAAGCATGGCTCTTTTCTTCTCTGCTTTTAGAAGCATTACTGTCTATGCCCCATAATCTTGATCCTAAGTAGGATGAAGAGCACAGAACACATTCATAAACTATAATCAAGCTTTATGGGCAAAATATATTTGTCAATGAGGTAACCTCAGGAGAGATAGAGGGACATAGCCTAAAATACTGTGAAGGAAATTGTAACCTGTAATGACTTTGCATGTCAAAATTCTACTTGAATTTACTAACCAAACATTCAGAGGCAGAATTTCATTGATTCTGGAGAGTCACAGTTCCATCTGCATTCAGATCAATAGGCTCAAGAAAAAGCCTGGAAGCAAAATTATTTGTAAGTATGTTTCTGCATGGATGCACGATAGATTTTGTTCTTCTGTATAGATGCCTACTCTGCATTGTTATGGTCAAAATGATTAATTTGTAACCTCATTTGTGAAACAGAAAATTCATCAGATAACTTCTGCACTTGCTAAACTTTAGAGTATTCCTTGAAAATACACCTGAACAAAAATATCTGCCTTTTTTTTGTAACCAAGACCAAAAAAATAGGTTATTTAAAACTCAGTAATAGGGGTTTTTTTGTTGTTTTGTTTGTTGGTTTTGTTTAATTGTCCTGACAAGTACCCAAACCTCTGCCAAAGAAAAAATTAGAAAGCAAAACCCTGTTTATTCTATGAACTATTTTGTGAAGATAAAAATTCTTTCAAATCATATCCACTGATCACATGTGTTACAAGTGACAAAAAAAAAGTTGGCTGACACACATATTCCTTAAAACACAACCCTCTGTAGCAGCTTTGACACCAGTTTTAAAAAAATTCTGACATAATATTGTAAGCAAGCAACACGTTTTCTTCACACTCTTTACAACATAGGCCTGAAAACAGCAAGATGACATTGACATTTACTGCACTGCAATTTACATTTCTGGTGAGTTCAGTTTCTTAAAATGTAAATTGTGTAAAAGACTGGAAAACGTCACTTATTAACAAAAAGCAGAGCAATTCCTATAGGAAGGGTCTTTTGTAATCTACTCTTCTCACTTCAGAGCTGTGGCCAGAAAAGAGTTGAGTGGAAATTCTGCATTAGAATCACAGAATCGGCTGCGTTGGAAGGGACCACTGAGATCATAAAGTCCAACCCTCGATCCACTACCACCGCGGTTACCAGACCATGGCACTGAGTGCCACATCCAGTCTCTTTTTAGATATCTCCAGGGACGGAGAATCCACTACTTCCCTGGGCAGCCCATTCCAATGTCTGATCACCCTCTCTGTAAAGAAATTCTTTCTAATGTCCAACCTAAACTTCCCCTGGCACAACTTGAGACCACGCCCTCTTATCTTACTGATGACTGCCTGGGAAAAGAGACCAACCCCCACCTGCCTACAGCCTCTTTTCAGGTAGTTGTAGAGAGTGATGAGGTCTCCCCTGAGTCTCCTCTTCTCCAGGCTGTGCTTGAGTCCCTTCATCAGTCTAGTTGCCCTCCTTTGGACCTGCTCCAGGACCTCAATCTCCTTCCTGGACTGAGGGGCCCAGAACTGGACACAGTACTCGAGGTGTGGCCTCACCAGCACTGAGTGCAGGGGAAGAATCACTTCCTTGGACCTGCTGGCCACGCTGTTCCTGATCCAGGCCAGGATGCCATTGGCCTTCTTGGCTACCTGGGCACACTGCTGGCTCATGATGGGCTTCCTGTCACTCCAGACTCCCAGGTCCCTTTCTGCCTGGCTGCTCTCAGCCACTCTGTCCCCAGCCTGTAGCGCTGCATCGGGTTGTTGTGGCCAAAGTGCAGGACCCAGCACTTGGCCTTGTTGAACCTCATCCCGCTGGAATCAGCCCAACTCTCCAGTCTGTCCAGGTCCCTCTGCAGAGCCCTCCTACCTTCCAGCTGATTGGCACTTCCCCCCATTTTAGTGTCACCTGCAAATTTGCTGATGATGGACTCAATCCCCTCATCTAAATCATCTATAAAGATATTAAACAGAACTGGGCCCAAAAATGATCCCTGGGGGACACCACTAGTGACCGGCCGCCAACTGGATACAGCACCGTTCACCACCACTCTCTGGGCCCAGCCCTCCAGCCAGTTCCTAACCCAGCACAGGGTACCCCTGTCCAAACTGTGGGCTGACAGCTTTTTCAGGAGAATGCTGTGGGAGACGGTGTCAAAGGCCTTGATGAAGTCCACGTAGACCACATCCACAGCCTTCCCCGCATCCACCAGGTGGGTCACCTGATCATAAAAGAAGATCAGGTTATCAGCTTATCAGCTGATTGGCCTTGCCGGATGCCACCAGCAAAAGGTTGTGCAGCTCGTTGCAGCCGTTTATATCGTTCTCCGCAGTGCTGGGTGCCGACCTCTTATCATCAGATAAGCCTCGTCCGATACAACCTTCAGAAGGTTGTGGAGCTCTTTGCTTCCCTTTATATTGCTCTTACCAGGGCTGGGTGCCGCTCTCTAATCAGCTGATTGGCCTCGCCCAACACCACCACCAGCTCTTTGCAGACATTTAAATTGCTCTCCGCAGTGCTTTGTGCCACCCCCTTATCAGCTGACTGGCCTTGCCTGAGACTACCAGCAGAAGGTTTTGCAGCTCTTTATATCCCTGTCTTCAGTGCTCTGTGCTTCACCCATATCAGGTGATCGGCCTCGCCCGACACCACCAGCAGAAGATTGAGCAGCTCTTCACAGCCCTTTATATCCATCTCCGCAGTGCTGGGTACCGCCCCCTTATCAGCTGATTGGCCTCGCCCGACACCACCAGCAGAAGGTTGTGCAGCTCTTCGCTGCCCATTACATCTTTCTCCGCAGTGCTGGGCACTGCCCCCTTATGAGCTGATCGGCCTCTACTGAGGGTACCAAACTTAATGTTTCCTATTGACAAAAATCCTTCACCAGAAATGCCCTCAGCCTATATTCTAGTTCAGGATATTCCATTGCATCACTTAAGGAAGCATTTTGTTATACACCAGGCAACCAAAAACGTTATTAGTTTCAGTTTCTAAATTTTAAGTTATAGCTGTGTCTGAGTTTTCTGTAATAACACATTGATCGTCATGGGAAAGCCTCAACATGAGAACCAAAGGCTTGTTTTTTGGTTTGGGTTTTTTTTTTTTTTTTTTTTGGTTAAACTACAAAAACATTCTTGCACCCATGATGGCATTATCATATTAATGAGAACTTGAGCACCAGCTCAGACTTTTTGATACATAATGCGATCCTCCCTTAGATTGAATTTTTCCTACCATGGGTGTCTGTCACATAAAGCATAATTTAGGAACTGATATGTACATATTAGTTATTAATCAGAATAATTAATTGCTGAGAAACAGCAATGTAAAGTGTATTTAGTGTATTAGGCTTTATTACAAATCATAAGACAATGAAGTATTGTAAGGAAGTTCTCCAGGGAAGACCTTGTTCCATGGCAGGATTGGGTATTGTTATTAGTACAAACACTACCCTACTTGCCTGCTTTGCATTGAATCATTGCTTTGATGTATATATATAATTTTCAATATATGATACATGAATAGCTAGAAAACATGTCATTGAAGCTGTCACATAAACTGTGATGTGAAGAGCATGAGGGGGAAGCTTAATGCCATGAGATACACAATGCCCCTTTCTGAGAAACAGTTGCCTCTTCAGTGCAAAAAACTCCCTTTAGTGTAATAGCAGTATTGGTCAGCAGGTCAGGTTCCTTTCACAGCCAATTTTGTGAAAATAACCTGGATTCTCTAATTGGTGGTAGAAATTTATGAAAAATATTTTTATACCTAAATTATGTGGATAAGGTCTTGAATAGCGTTACTTTGGTGAATAGCCCTTATTTATGTGGTAGACCATTCAAATTTATTCCTCTATTAATTACATATGTGGATTTAGTACATGGCTGTAAGGTGTGCCTAGTTTTACAGTACCAGAGCAGAACTGCAGAATTAGAAGACATTGACAAAAACTACTGGTTGTAAAGTCCCAAATGTAGCTGCTGGAGAAAGTCGAGAAACATTATGACAAAGTACAAAAGTTGACTGAGAAAAATAAAGTAAAATGGTAAAGCAAAACGAGGTATTACAAATAAATTAATATAAATGCCTCTCCCTGAGGTCTTACATTGTCAGCAAATTACAGATCACAGTAGTGCACACTAAAACATGCCAGCTGTGTTTTATTGTTTTGTTTTCCATCCCTTCATGTTATTTAAAGCATATATCATAATGGAAACCTAATACAATTGTATATTATGAAAATAACTTCTTGAAACAGTTTAGCTTCTATCATGTCTTGCTGAAGAGACCTTACTGTGGGAAAGAAACATACACAACTTTTTTCCAGAGAGCAGCAGGAACAGGGAGTGGAATGGGATGGGACCTGAGGAGACCATGGCAAGGCAATGTCCTCACCCAATGAAGAACATTCCTCCAGGGGTTCAGCTGGAAAGACCAAACCACATGCTGGAAACCAGTCCACTGAGAACCCCAGGCATTGACAGCCCCTGATTCATCACAACCAGGGATTAATCCAGTTAAGGGACCATCCAGGGAGACCCAGGATTCTGATGTGTGCTCCAGCCAGGGGCATCTGCCACAGCTAAAAATAAGCACAAAAATGACCTTATCCAGAAAAAGGCCAACAGTCCAGGGCTGGGATAAATAAATAAATGTCCTAGACCCATGGGCAGAGAGTGTAGATAGAGGGTCCCTACCTATTAGTGCCCTCAGGCATGCATCCAAGCATTTAGTAAGGAGGTATCTGTTGCGTGGGATGAGTCTCGCCGTGGGAGTCAGTCGAGCTAGTGCTGGCTCGGATAGTATCCGGAGCTAACTTTGGCTCTGGAAACCTCTCCGGAAGCCACACCCTACCTAACCTGGGCATGCGCCTCTCGGGCCAGTCCCAGCTGGCACAGGCGGGGCGGGCACCTGCCGCCTACAGGTATCACAAGTGGTATCATGGTGAGGGCCTGCAGCTTTAGATTCTTGCTGGGCAAAATAGCTTTTATTAAAATATTGGTCTAGATTAACTGTGGCTCAGTTCCCCCATCTGTGTGGCAAATCAGTGTGGAAGACCTTATATTGACCAACCCATTCTGTGTGGCAGGTGAGGTCTCTGAAAAGAGCCATTGTGCTGAACAGTGAAAGTGGGAGCACCAGTTCTGTAGTGACAACTTGTTCCAGGAATGGGAAAAGTCCAAGTACTGGGACAGAGAATGTATAATAACATTATTAGTTGAAAAGCCATTGCAGAGAAATCTGATGCCTATTTTGTTCAAACTCTGCACCCTAGGCAACCTGCAATCATGCAGCACAGGCCTTTGCACAGTGCAAAATCAATTCCTAGCTGGTTCTTGAGCAGACCTCTTAAAGGCAGATTTTTTCCTTGTTTATCTTTTGAGGTATTAACCTCAATTTAGATTAATATAAAGACAGATAAGGTCCTTAAATATAATTTTCAGTTGTCTTAAACTTACGAATAATTCCTGTTTTAACCTAAGTACGCCCAATGTTGTACAAATGCATGTAAGTAAATATGCAGAGGACACTTAAAGCTTCATTGGCAAGATAATAACTAAGCAGAACAGCATTTCAGCTTTTTATCAGATCCGGTGACAATCCAACTCCTTTTAATGTGGTGATCATAACATTAACAGAGAAGCAATCACAAAGGTTCTGTTCTGTGAATTTGACAAATGCATATGATTTTCCAACTCCCATAATTTTCCACTAAAGTTGGTAAAAAACCCATTTCCTATGAGCTTGAATATATTTTGGGTTTGTTGACTACTGATTTGTGGGCAAACATCATGGTTTTTTGACCAATGCATACGTGTGTACAACACTGTAAATGTATTCTCACTACACTGCATGAGCACGGAGATGCTGCTTTTCTTACATAAAGGTTTCTGACCTGGAAATGCCTTACCCTTACCATTTTTACCAGGTGAAATATAAAATGTACCTCTTGTGCTGTCATTTCATATCTTAGGCTTTTCCCTTACATTCCCACTTTTGCTGTAGCTCTTCACCTGCATTTTTGAAGATATTTTGAGCAGTGTGGTGGGAGGAATGTTATATAAATTATTTCAGGTGACACTTCGTGCTAACTACATGTCATGCATTTTCTGAGTTATCCTTTGGGTAGAAGATTCTCAAAGAATGCTGATCCATTAAACCATCAGGTCTATCCTACTGTAAAAAAGAAAAGTTTTATTTTTTAAATTAAAAAAAGCTTCAGCTTTATATTCTGAAAGCTGTATCAGTCTTGATGACTGGTAGATAGGGTTAATTAAATATGGTTGCATCTAATTTCTGCTGAATGGTCTTCTGAATCATCAAAGAAATCCACCAGCATTCCTGGTTCTTATGGCATTAATCCCAAACAATAATTACAAAAGCCAAATACAAAACTACCATGTGGATAGGATTTTTTTAAATTTTTTTTTTTAAGGCAGTCTATTCAGAAGAGTTGCTGCCACAGCACAGCTACGGTAAGAAGCTTTGAATTTCTGTTGTTTATGCTTTTGTAGGTCTTCTAACAGCTTCAGCTGTTCTAACGTAAAGGAATTCAAACAATTCTTCCAACATGGCTGTCTAATCTCATCCTTTCTAATCAATGAAAATGAAGTGCTCAAATACCTATTAATTAAAGTACTATCATTGAGAAAACAAATTGGAAAGCAAATAGAAATTAAAGCAGATTACAACAAATGAGAAGGACACTTCAAACATGAGTAGAAGTCTAGGGTCTACTTAAATGCAAGATGACATAACATTGAATATATTTTTAAACACTTCTGTCTATGAATTCTGATAGGAAAGTGTACAATTACAAAATGAAACTATAGTGCTACACATTAATACATAAATTACCCTGTGTTATTGAACACTAAGCCAAGCCTTGATTATCCTGCACAGATTGCTGGGATACCTTTTGGGTCACTCTAGGTAGAGTTGATGGGCATGATTTGGGTCATCCAATTTGCTGAGACCTTTGGGTATTTTCTGGTCATTGAATCAGTAACACCTTTCAATTCCAACATAAACAGGAAATTGAGAGCCAAAGCAATACTTCTATTTTGTTAGCAAATATTTTCCTTTCCAATTACACAGGTAAATTAAGGATTACCTCTTAAAGGGATACACATGCATAAAAGCACCAGCAATATTGTTATAAAAATATATAAATAAAAGCTCTGAGGAAAAAATGACTCGATGCAGTTTAAAAAAATGAGAATCAATTTTTACATTTGAAACATCTAATACCTAAATGTGTTTGCTAGTTCAAATCTCCTTTTCAAATATTCATGTATTCCTAAATATTTTTGAGACAGATTCCTCAACAAGTCTTATTATAAGAATTTTCATTCAAAGGGACTGCAGAATAAAGTTCAAACATTTGTTCACTCTGAGCAAAGGAAGAATAGCGCTAAAGCATAATAAAGAAAATAAATTAATATTTGATCCAATTTTGACGTATTTAATAGTTTCTTTCCAGCAAGATGAAGCCACTGTTGCAATAAGGCATCTGCAGAATACAAAAGAACGGACAGAAATATCTGTCTGCAGTAGAAAAGCAAAATGCAGTGTCTTTTCTGATTAAATGCCTCAACCATGGGCTACTTCAGCAGATGCTGAAGGTATGGGAATGCTTTTGGTGATTTCAAGAAATTCAGAAAGAGTTCTCATTTTCTCATTTTTGTCTGTCCATCCAACAAGGCAATATTTATTGCAAGAAGATATTCTGCTTGACCCTACAAGACTGACAACTGTGAATTACCGTCTAGTTTTAACAATTTATCTCCTATTGCTGGGTCTTGAATTTCTGTATAAGCTTTTTCCCACTGAAGTAGCCATTTCACCAAAAGATTTCAAGGAATGTGGTGTAAATGTTGAATTCATAGCCCAAAATATGACAATATACTCTCCAAAAATTTTTTTACTGTAAGGGTGACAGAGCCCTGGAACAGGCTGCCCAGGGGGGTTGTGGAGTCTCCTTCACTGGAGACATTCAAAACCCGCCTGGACACGTTCCTATCTGATGTACTCTAGGGGGCCCTGCTCTGGCAGGGGGGGTTGGACTAGATGATCTTTCGAGGTCCCTTCCAACCCCTAGGATTCTATGATTCTATGATTCTATGATAGTAGCACAATCCTGACTTCCTTTCCAGGTATTCCTTTTAAACATAGCTACTGTGTCTACACAGACAGACCTTTAAGTAATTGAACACAAACTCTGTTTTGGCTTGGGACTAAGCAATTCAAATCTGCATCCAAGTTCTATAGCTGCTTGTGGGCTGCCCAAATGGCAACTGAGAGCACTACTGGTGCACAAAGTGCCCCTGCTTTTCTCTCCATCGTATGTGCTGTCAGTTCTCTAACTGCCCTGTAAAAATGAAGGAAATTAAACACAATACCAGCTTCTTTTGTAAGATGCATCCTTAGAAAAGAATGAGAGATTTGCTGGTATTACTGCAGAGGGTGGATTCAGCCCATGTGGGTTTATTATTTACAAGTATTTTCACTTCTACCTGCTTCAGGGCTCTAGGAAGGAGTTAGAAACAGAGCTGAGAGGGAATATACCCAAGAGGATTCACTGTCTGCAAGCCCTCATTTTCTCTGAAAAATGGATCAATGTGGCAAATCCCTTGCCTGATAAGCTTCTCCCAGGCAGTGAATTATGATGAGTGAAAAATTTAATTCATCCTGCCCGTGCCTACTCTTCTGGTTTTTTTGGGTTTTTTTTTGTAGACACTCAGGAAAGACATTATGTGAGCTGAAGCTATTTTTGGTCTTTGAGCTCTGGCCCATTAGTTTCTGAAAGCTGAAAAAAGACAAAATTTGGACACAATTTGCAAGCATATTAGGCTCTTGGGTGAAAACACAGTTTAAAAACCTGTCACTGAACAACTGAACACTGTCTTCTGATCCTAGTATGTGGAAACTACATGATGGGAATAATGCAGACTTAGAAAATTGCACCCCTGGCCATGCTGCCTCTTGTATTATGGGGCAAATCAGCCATGTCAGCCACCCCACACCTTTCTCTGCCTCTAGTGGCCAAGTCCACATTCTGCAAATGGTAATGCAGAAACTGAAAATTTTAGTGGCAGAGCTTGCCCACCCACCCTGCATTTCCAGTGGAGGAGGGAGGGGTGAAGGGGAGTGCTTGTGTTGTAGTGCTGCTACTCTGCTTCTACCACTTCAAGAGGAAGAACAGACTAGTTCATAGCTAAACCCTTATTTTATTGCATTAAACATCTAGTATGTCACAAGAAATTCAGGCAGGTAAACTGATGGTTTTGATCATCCTGTGGTGGACCCAGTTCAAAATAAAACCACAGAATCATAGAATTATCAGAGCTGGAAGGGCCCTCTGGAGATCATCTAGTCCAATTCTCCCACTAAAGCAGGATCACCTAGAGCACATTACACAGGACTGAATCCAGGTGGATTTTGATTATCTCCAGAGAAGGGGACTCCACAACCTCCCTGGGCAGCCTGTTCCAGTGCCTCATAACCCTCATAATAAATGAATTAATTATATTTAATGTAACTTCCTATGTTCCAGCTCGTGCCCATTGCCCCTAATCCT